>NC_041380.1:490811796-490854614 GCF_002162155.2 Triticum dicoccoides
ATATAAATTTACTTTAGAATTTTTGGAGTTCGTTTAGTTTCTTTTTCTTTTATTTCTGCGCGCGTAACCTATTTAAAAAAAATAAAAAAAAATCTTGCAGCGCCCTGGGCCAAGGCCCAGCCAGCAGCCGGCCGGCCAGGCCATCGCCCGCGCCGCGCGCGCTAGGCGCCAGGAGGCCGCCGCCGCCGCCCCTTTTGGAGTCCTAGTAGGACTTTAGTCCTACTCCGTTTCCTCTTTTTCTTTCCTATTCCTACTCTATTTCTTGTCCCCTACCCCAAGAAACCCCCTCCCCTCACCAATATAAATACCCTCACACCCCCCTCCAAAACATCACATCAATCCCAAGCCCCTCTCCTCCTTAGCCGCGCCCCACCCCGCGCCCCACACCGCCGCCCTATAGCCGCCGTCGCCGCCGTTCGCCGGAGCCTCGCCGAGGTTGTCTCGCACCGCGTCTCTTTTTCTCCCCTCGGTTCAGTTTTTCTTCTAAACCATTCCGGTTCTTTCTTAACCGTTTCGGTTTTCTTTCGTTCTTTGTTTCGGTCTTTTCCGAAACCCTAGATCGGTTTTCGTTCTTCTTTCAGACCGTTCGTCTCAACGAATGTGATCACCGATTTTCCCGGTTAACGACGCCCGTTCGTTTAACCGTTCATCTCTTTCTTTTCGTCGGATTTATTCCGCGATCGTGATCTCAGATCCGATCTTCGTTCTAGTCTTTCTTCGCGCTCGTTTATCGGAATCAGGTGATTCAAGCGCCTGGAGTTTCATTTCGAAACCGCCGTTCCGACTAATCTAGTTAAACAAGTTTTGCCCCGGTAAAATTTGACCTAGTTTCAACTTGCTAGAACCGAGTTGTTTTCTTCCGCCGTTTGTTTTCCGTTTCTTTGTTCGGTTCTTTCTTTCTTTGCAAACGGAGTTCTTAAGTTGAACTTTCTGGTTCGTTCTCTTGTTTGAGTTTTACCTGTGCATTAGATGAGTACTTATTGTGTGCTTGTTGTTTGTCTGCGATAGATCACCCGGATTGCGCCGCTTGTTACTTCGAAACCCTAGGTCTCGCGGATCATCAGCAAGGCAAGTAACACTTTGATCATACCTTTTTTCTACAACCCATGTTTTATTGCATTAGATCAATCCTCTCACATTGCATGATTAGGATCTATTTAAATTGTGGGATGGGAAGTAGATGAGGTAGTACCTATTACCTGTTTATTATGAAACCCTTGGGAGTTACTTCTACTTTTGCTTATTATGCCATGCTATGCTAGTAGACGTGGATTGGGTGAGTGATATCCATGACAGATGTATTGTTAATTAATGGTTTATCTAAGGTGGCAACTTAAACACACATCTGGGTGGATTGAGGCACCTGATGTCTATCAGGACTTGCCTGTTTTTTTCGGACCGCCACCCAGGCTCAAAGGGATCATAAGATAATTCATGCTAGAAACTTCCGTGTGCAGCCACAAGCCATTATGGGCTCTGGCATAGTTGACTAAGTTGTGCGAACTCTTACGGGGTGGACTAGCAGATGTAGGGGTTGTAGGTGGTACGGTCTACCCCACATGTAAGGTGCTAGC
The DNA here is from genome assembly GCF_002162155.2 of Triticum dicoccoides. Lineage (NCBI taxonomy): Eukaryota > Viridiplantae > Streptophyta > Magnoliopsida > Poales > Poaceae > Triticum > Triticum dicoccoides. The sequence goes on from NC_041380.1 coordinate 490,813,371, forward strand.
GCTTCTGAAAGACTGTGTCTCGGTCATCCGTTTCTCAAACACCCTGTAGTGCGAGAAACCAAACGGAGGCGATCGAGTCTTGTGGGGAAAAGTGCGCAAACCTCTGCAGAGTGTATAAACTAATCATGATTAGCCGTGTCCCCGGTTATGGACAACTTGAGTATCTAGTATTTGAATATCATGTGAATCTCAACATGTTACTTCTAATTAATGTTGTTGGGTTTTAATTGTTCACTTAATTGGGATCGGAATGCTGTCAACCATTCTCGATGTTTCACAACCACCATGATAGTTAAAAAAAATTATTCCTTTGCAGTAGGGAAAAACTGGCTTTATGCAAAACTGTAACCATAGAACTTTCCACCAGCCATATATGCATATACTATAGCTGTTTCATTCCATTACTCTCTATGTGTTACATTGCCGGCATATTCCATGTGCTGACCCGTTTTCGGGCTGCAACTTCTCATGTTGCAGACTTTTCAGACGACGAGTAAGGTGCTTTTAGGTCGTGGTTCTATACTCAGTGATGCCGTTGGAGTTGATGGACCCATTTATCTTCCGAGTCTTCGGCTGTTATCTTTATTAGATGGCCTTAAGCCATTCTTATTGTAATAAGTTCTCTTTGAGACAACGATGTAATAAGTGTGTGATTGCCACTCTGCTATAAATCCTTCGATGTACTGTGTGGTGTCAGCATTACTGATCCAGGGATGACACCTGAGCACAGAGCACTTGATCCATTCGGGTCGGGTCGCTACACTCTGCCAGCCCCCAAGTCTTCAGATGATGAACCTGAATGATCTGTAGACTTTATGATATAGGTTAATACTTTGTCTCTAAGCTTTTCGAAAGTCCAATAGAGTAGCGTAAACTTCACCTGTAGTCCCCAAGGGCCGGCTCAATTTATTATAAATGAACCGGTACTTAACTTCATAACTGTCTTTTACTAGTCCCAATAAGTATTGCAATCCAGCTTAATCTTGAGAAACTTTCTGAATGCATTAGCCCCAAGTGCCAAGTGCTGTTACTTTGTAAAACACTTGGGACTTGAAACATATAAGAGTCATAAAAAATTGCTTTGGTAGACATTAGCCCCCAAGTGTCAAGTGGTATTGTGGTGCAAAGTACTTGAGACTTGAACCCTTATAACTTTTAGTTTAAGCCTTGACACACTTGTGTATGTTTTGTAGAACTCCCTATCTGAATTGGGCTCCCAATTAACTGATGCAAAGACCCGTCTGGCGGATCAAGAGGCAGAAATCAAGACCGCTGACTCTAAACTCCAATTGAGTCTTTCTGAGACAGAAAAATTGAAAACCAGATTGACTGCAAAGAAGAAATCCTAGGCCAAAGAAAAGACGCTGCTGATACAACGTGCTGAAACAACTGAGGCGGCTCTTGAGGAGGTTACCACGGAGCTCACCGGCTTAAAGAACCGGGTGTCTCAAATGGTCTCCGCCATCTTTGGTAAGTCATCTGTATTAATCACTTATACCTTCTTTTGACCCGAAACATAAGACGCCTGCTGAGCCTTTGTTAAAAACACTCGTAGGTCCACGAAGCAAAAATCTGAGCCAAGACAGTGTGACCAAACTGAAGGCGGTTTATACCTTGGTGGAGCAATTGTATACTGGTGCTCAACGAGCACTTGCTACTATCTCCCCTGCCAACCAAGGTTCCAACCGTCTGGGTGACATTTTGAAGAAGCTATCGATCTTACCCGCCAGGTTTCAAGAAGTCAAACGATCCTGTGCCAGAGCTAGGGCCTTGACTGCCTTAAGCCGCTCCAAAGCTTGGGTGCCGGATCTAGACCCGGTGGATGTGGCTAAGGGGTACCCTACCGTGAAGGAAGACATAACTCCATTTGAGGAAGATGACTTTGTTGCCTGTGTGAGGGGAGTTCGTCCTTAAGCCACCATTCTTGGAGAAGAGACCAACATCGATAAGTATCAGCCGAGTTTTGATATGGAGAATAAGAAGATGGCGAATCCCTCTTATAAAGTGACGGATCTTATCCCGCCGGTTTGTCAACATACGTTTACCCCGGAAATTGACCCGACCGGCCTAGTTGACGATGAAGCTGAGTTCATTGCTCTGAACGGCTTTGACAGGTCCAATCCCAGCTTTCAACTAGCGGAAGGAGGTGAGCCGGCCAGGGGGGAGTCATAACCATCCGAAGAACCCAGCTTTTAAGACCCGCTTAAGAGAGAAAAAACAGTCTAATCTTTTGGGCTCTTAATGCCTTGTAATAGGTTAGTTTGAAAACTGCATATTTTGCCTATGCCATTGTGCATAAGATGCTGCATGTGACTCTTGGCCCATGATGTCAATACATGTTATGCGTTACCTCCGTGGTCACATCTGTAATGTTTTAACTCTTTTCTTGTGAAAAATGAAAAAGTTGGCCTGGCGGTTTAGCACCGGATGGGTCAAAAATAACCGGTATATGACTAATGAAATTATCATAGTAGAAAAAGCCAGAACTAGATGTAAAATAAACAAGGCTGAAACACAGAGAAACCTGTTCATGAATGACACTGTCATACCTGTGTTCTTTGAATCTGGACTGCCGGTTTACATGACCCGGATGATGAGGTTGATGACCCAATCTTTTTGAGAAGTCAATGCTTCCATATACCTGATGACTATCATGCCTTGGCAGCTTATTGTCAAATAGTCAAGCCGGCTTTAAATGAAAACCATACTGATAGTTTAGATTTGAGACAATAAAAACCAGTAAGACAAAATAGCAGATTTCAAAGAACATAAATTTGGGGGTTCCTGATTCGAATAAGATTAGTAAACCGGACCAAAGGGGTTAAGCTAAGATTCGAATACGATCATATAGCCCCCAGTGGCTTTGGCGTTGTGTCGATCAAGAGGGTACCGACAGCTATGTTCTCTTTGGTTCGAATATGACCTATGTTTGAACAGGAAGCCCCCAAATGACCTTGAGAGGTTTTTAACGACCCCGATTCGAATACGATCCAAGTCGGACCCAAAAGGGGTTAAGCTATGATTCGGATACGATTAAGAAGCCCCCTAGCGAGTTTGGCTTTGACCCGATCAAGAGGGTTATGACAGCTATGTTCTCTTTGGTTCGAATACGACCTATGTTTGAACAGGAAGCCCCCAAGTGACCATGAGGTATACAGCTAGATTCGAATACGATCATAAGCCAAACCAAAAAAGGTTAAGCTTGATTCAGATACGATCAGCACCTTAATAGTCATTTAAATAAAAATAGTAAAGATATATGATCTTTGAAGAGGAAAAGGACAGAGGTCCTGCTTTATTACTTATCATAATATATACAATGTCAAAGTATATAAATGATGAGAGCTGGTAGCTCAGGTGTAGTATGGCCGAAGCTGAGCAATGTTCCACGGACGGCGGGTCTCCTTCTCCGACTTACATGAGTCTTTGTGCTCTCGAACGTCAATGAGGTAATATGACTCGATGTTTAAATTCTTGCTGACCATAAAGGGTCCTTCCCAAGGCGGGGATAGTTTGTGTGCATCAGACAGATCCTGGATGAGCCGGAGCACTAGATCACCTTCTTGAAAGGTCCTGGACTTAACCCGACGGCTGTGATAATGGCACAGGTCCTGTTGATAAATTGTTGATCGAGCCGCCGCCAAGTCTCTATCCTCATCTAACAAGTCAAGCGCATCCTGTCGGGCTTGTTCATTATCAGCTTCAACGTAAGCCGCCACGCGAGGTGAGTCATGATGGATGTCACTAGGCAGCACTGCTTCCGCTTCATAAACCATGAAGAAAGGTGTATAACCTGTAGACCTGTTAGGAGTGGTGTTGATACTCCACAGCACCGAGGGTAATTCCTCTACCCAACAACCCGGCGTCCGTTGTAAGGGAACCATAAGCCGGGGCTTGAGACCTTTTAAGATTTCCTAATTTGCTCTCTTAGCTTGACCATTGGATTGAGGGTGAGCTACTGAAGAAACATTAAGTCGGATATGCTCACGTTGACAAAACTCCTCCATAGCACCTTGGGACAAATTAGTGCCATTGTCAGTGATAATGTTGTGTGGAAAACCAAAGCGAAAAATCACCTTTTTCATGAACTGAACCGCCGTGGCTGCATCACACTTGCTCACTGGCTCTGCCTCAACCCATTTTGTGAATTTGTCAACTGCCACTAAAAGATGTGTCCTTTTATCTTTGGACCTTTTGAAAGGTCCAACCATGTCAAGTCCCCAAACCGCAAACGGCCAAGTGATTGGAATCATCTGCAACTCTTGAGCCGGCACATGCGCTCGTCGTGCAAATTTTTGACATCCATCACACCTACTGACTAGATCCTCCGCATCAGCGTGAGCCGTTAGCCAGTAAAAACCATGACGAAAAGATTTGGCCACAAGAGACTTTGACCCGACATGATGACCACAATCTCCTTCATGGATCTCACGAAGTATTTCTTGACCTTCTTCAGGAGAAACACAACGCTGAAACGCTCCAGTGACGCTGCGATGATACAACACTCTGTCAGAAATCGTCATTGACTTGGACCGCCGGGTTATCTGTCGGGCCAGGGTCTCATCCTCCGGCAACTCGCCCTGGGTCATGTAAGCCAGGAACGGTACTGTCCAATCTGGAATGACATGAAGAGCCACCACCAACTGTGCCTCCGGGTCGGGAATGGCCAAATATTCCTCTGTAGGTAACTGAACAGACAGGTTATGTAAAACGTCTAAAAAGGTGTTAGGTGGCACCGTCTTACGCTGAGATCCCAACTGGCTTAAGGCATCGGCTGCTTCGTTCTTTCTGCGGTCAATGTGTTCCACTTGATAACCCTTAAAGTACCCTGTAACAGCATCGACCTCGCGGCGATAAGCTGCCATGAGGGGATCCTTGGAATCCCACTTGCCTGACACCTGCTAAGCCACCAAATCTGAGTCACCTAGACACCGTACCCAGCTCAAACTCATTTCCTTATCCATTCGAAGACCATGAAGTAAGGCCTCATATTCAGTTGCGTTGTTAGTGCACGAAAATATCAATCATAGCACATAACAAAATTTGTCACCTCGAGGAGAGGTTAAAACAACTCCAGCCCCGAGCCTTCCAATTGTCTGGACCCGTCAAAGTGAATTGTCCAATATGTGTTGTCTGGCTTCTCCTCCGGTGTCTGCAACTCTGTCTAGTCATTAATGAAGTCAACCAGTGCTTGAGACTTGATCGCAGTACGTGGCACATATTTTAAACCATGAGATCCAAGTTCTATGGCCCACTTGGCGACTCGTCCTATGGCTTCTCTATTTTGAATAATGTCTCCTAGAGGAGCAGAGCTAACAACACTAATTGGGTGACCCTGAAAAATAATGCTTGAGCTTCCGGCTTGCCATGAACACCCCATAAACAAGCTTCTGCCAATGTGGATATCTCTGTTTAGACTCAATGAGCACCTCACTGATGTAGTAAACCGGTCGTTGAACCAGATGTTCTTTGCCAGCCTCCTTGCGCTCTACAACAATGGCCGCACTGACAGCACATGAGTTAGCAGCCACGTACAACAACAATGGCTCTTTCTCAACCGGAGCAGCAAGAATCGGCGGCTCAGCGAGCTATTTCTTCAGATCCTCAAAAGCAGAATTAGCGGCGTCACTCCAAACAAAGTCATCCGCCTTTTTCATCATTTGATACAAAGGCATCGCCTTCTCCCCTAACCGGCTTATGAACCGGCTTAAGGCCGCGACGCGACCCGCCAACTGCTGAACGTCATTGATGCACACCGGTTTGGCCAGAGATGTATTTGCCTTAATTTTCTCCGGGTTAGCCTCAATACCTCTGTTAGACACCAAAAAACCCAAGAGCTTGCCAGCTGGGACTCCAAAAACACACTTGGCCGGGTTAAGCATCATCTTGTAGACCCGGAGGTTATCAAAGGTTTCCTTTAGATCAGTCACTAAGGTTTCCTTTTCTCTGGATTTTACCACTATATCGTCCACATAAGCATGAACATTACGCCCAATCTGATTGTGAAGGCAATTCTGCACACACCGCTGATAAGTCGCCTGGGCACTCTTAAGCCCAAAAGGCATAGACACATAGCAGAAGGCTCCGAATGGAGTGATGAAAGCTGTCTTCTCCTGGTCCTTAACTGCCATCTTGATCTGATGATAACCCGAATAGGCATCCAAAAAACTCAAACACTCACAACCCGCCGTAGCATCAATGATCTGATCAATACGAGGGAGAGCAAAAGGGTCAGCCGGACAAGCCTTGTTCAAATCGGTGTAATCCACACACATACACCAGGTGCCATTCTTCTTGAGTACAAGCACCGGGTTAGCCAACCACTCTGGGTGAAAAACTTCAACAATGAACCCGACCGCCAAGAGCCGTGCCACCTCTTCTCCAATGGCCTTGCGCCTTTCCTCATTAAACCGTCGAAGAAACTGCCTGACCGGCTTAAACTTCAGATCAATATTAAGAGTGTGCTCAGTGAGTTCTCTCGGGACACCCGGCATGTCAGAAGGCTTCCATGCAAAGATGTCTCAGTTCTCATGGATGAACTCGATGAGCGTGCTTTCCTATTTTGGATCCAAGTTGGCACTGATGATGAACTGTTTGGATGAGTCGCCAGGCACAAAATCAACCATCTTGGTGTCATCAGCTGACTTGAATTTCAACACCTGTTCATGCTCCGTAGTTGGCTTCTTCAAAGACGTCATGTCTACCGGGTCAACATTATCTTTATAAAACTTTAACTCCTCTGTCGCACAAATATACTCAGCATAAGCAGCATCACCCTCTTCACATTCCAGGGCTATTTTCCGGCTTCCATGTACTGTGATGGTGCCTTTATGACCCGACATCTTGAGCTGCAGATACACATAACACGGCCAAGCCATGAACTTGGCATAAGCCGGCCATCCAAACAGAGCATGATACGAGCTTTTGATCTTAACCACCTCATAAGTTAATTTCTCAGCCCTGGAATCATATTCATCCCCAAAGGCTACTTCCAATTCAATCTTATGCCGACTTACCAGGCACGACACCATGAAAAACAGTGTTGGATTGTTTAAGATTCTTATCAGTCAACCCCATCCGACGAAACGTCTCATAATAGAGGATGCTGATGCTACTGCCTCCGTCCATGAGCACCTTAGTGAACTTATATCCACCAACCTGGGGTGCCACCACCAAGGCCAAATGACCCGGATTATCAACCCGGGGAGGGTGATCTTCCCTACTCCACACAATAGGCTGTTCTGACCATCTCAAATAACATGGAATCGCCGGCTCAATAGCATTTACAATCCTCTTATGAAGTTTCTGGTCCCTCTTGCATAAATTAGTGGTAAATACGTGGTACTGCCCACTACTCAACCGTTTCCGGTTACTCTGATACCCGGACTGTTGCTGCTGTTGCTGCTGATTACCTTGGCCGGGTTGCTGATTATAGCCACCCTGGTTACCCGGATGGCCCTGGCCGTGAAAACCGCCTCCGCCTGAGCCGGCGCCTGGGCCATGAAAGCCGCCTCCGCCTGAACCACCGCCAGGTCCGTGGCTACCATCGAACATGTTGGAATTTTTAAATGCCTTCATGATCGTACAATCCTTCCACAGATGGGTAGCTGGCTTCTCCCGGGTGCCGTGTCTTGGATAAGGTTCATTCAGTAGTTGCTCGAGGGTGGGACCTGACCCGCCTGACCGAGGAGGTGGCCTACCCTTGCGCCGTTGGTTGTTGCCCTGTGTATTGGTGTTAGCTACAAACTCGCCAGCCTTACATTTATTACCTCCTTGATTCGCCGGGTTATGCTGGTGACCGTTGCTGTTACCGTTCTTCTTTCCCTTCCCTGTCTTTTCTTCATCAGACACGGGATCCTTGGTACTATCAGAATCAGCATATTTGACCAGGTCCGCCATCAACTGGCCCATGTCATTACAATCACGCTTGAGCCACCCCAGTTTCTGTTTTAGAGGTTCAAAATGGCAATTTTTCTCCAACATTAAGACCGCCGAGCCGGCATCCATCTTATCAGATGAATGTATTATCTCTTTGACCCGGTGCACCCAATGGGTCGTGGACTCACCTTCCTCTTGCTTACCATTAGTCAGGTCCATGATTGACATAGGTTGTGTACATGTGTCCTTGAAGTTCTGAATGAACCGGGCTTTTAACTCCGCCCATGAGCCGATGGAGTTGGGTGGAAACCCTTTCAACCAAGTGCGAGCTGTTCCATCCAACATCATAGTGAAATACTTAGCCATTGTTGCATCACTGACCTCCAACAGCTCCATCGCCATCTCATAACTTTCAATCCATGCCCCAGGCTGCAAGTCGGCTATGTAATTAGGCACCTTACGAGGCCCTTTAAAGTCTTTTGGCAAGCGCTCATTACATAGAGCTAGCACTAGGCAAGGGACACCTCTGTTCTTGTGGCCACTCCTGCCTCAGCAGAGGTTGCTGGATAAACCGGAAAAGCCTGATGAGCCGCCTGCTCAACTGCCAATTGAACTGCCCGCTCGGCCTCTTGACGGATCCTCTCCTGATCCACCAAGTTTAGGGCTCCATCCTGCGCCGGCTCATGCCTGCGCGGTTGGTTATGGCGTTGAGCATTGCTTGACATAGCGGCTGAGTCCATATGCCTGTTATAGCTCGGGCTCCAGCTTGGGCAAGGGGTTGAATGGATCCTGTCTCGACTATAAGAGTACGCGTCCTGTTGTGCCAGAGCCGTCTGAAGAAGTTCTCTCACCCTACGTGTCTCAATTGCTGTCGGAGAGTCACCTTCCATCGGGAGAGCCGCCAAACGAGCCGACGCAGCGATGAGATTCTCCAAAGGGTTAGAAAAGTGACCCGGTGGTATTGGTGTGTAATGAGGCGGAGCAGTATTCATATGGGGTGGCTCCATGGCCCGCGGTTGAACCGGCGCCCCAGCCCCGGGTGTCGTAATCCGGTTTGCCTCCGGTGGGTTATTTGGACCAGCCCCGGGTGTGTGGAAGAGGTTCCTAGGATCGTAAGTCAGAGGCAGACGTGACTGAGTTTTATAGTGCCTTCTCCTGATGACCTCGTTTGATGCGTTCAGATCCACCAAAAGCTGGAAAGTGTCCGCTTGAAGCTGCTGAGCACGAGCATCCAGAGCCACCCGTTCTGCAGCCATCCTGACCTCTTCTGCTGCTAAGTTTTCTTTGGCCTGTGCCACCTCTTCGTGTAGTCGTGCCACCTCCACGTCATGCTGAGCTTTATTCGCCGGCTCAACCACAACAGTCAACAGGGCCGTCATCCTACCCATGAGGTCCATTAGTACCTGAGCCGGTGTGCATGCGGGGTCTCCTGACCCGACCGCTGCTGATCCGGTGGTTATTGCTACCGCTGCTGTGGAATTCTGACTGGGTTGAGTGCTAGCCATGAAGACTCCGACTCGATTCGGTGGCTCAGAGAGGTCCGGAATACTGTTGCCATCGAAACAGCCCCCAAGCACGCCATCTTGTAGCTGATACAAAGAATCTGTCTCGCCCGAGGATGAATCACCGTCAGAACAGATGGCCGTCTCACCGCCATCCACTGATCCTTCAGAGAATTCACCTCCATGGATGCAACCCAAGAAGGCATGCCTCACGGCAGGTTGAGCCCGGGCGGATCTCGCGCGCTGAGCCGTCTCGATGAGGTTGGTCCAGACGTCTGGCTCAGGGCCCGACTCACCGATCCGGCCGATGAAGACATGGATTCCGCCAAAGGGGACCCGGTAACGTACTCAATTGAGCCGGCCTCGGGGCCCCATCCTTCGTCATCGATGTAGAGCTTGCCGCGACGACTTTTGGTCATCCGGCCCACAACGTATCCCTTGAGCCTTTCGAAGCTGCCCTTCAAGAACTCAAATCCACCGTGCGCTGGCCCCATGGTGGGCGCCAACTGTCGTGGAATTGTCACAACAGATGTCCTAGCGAAAGGACTTAGTCGTAGGGCCATCGCAACTAGGAAGCTTAAAGGGGTTAATCGGGACAAAGGACACGAGAGATTTATACTGCTTCGGCCCCTCACAGTGAAGGTAAAGCCTAGTCCAGTTGTTGTTGTATTGCTAGGTTTCGATGACCAAGGAGCGAATCCGCTAGCTTGGCTATCGATATGTTGTTTCTTGTCCTAAGCCTCCGCCGGGTCGTCCCCTTATATATAGGGGTTGACACCTAGTGGCCTACAGAGTCCCGGCCGGCTCATAAAACGTATTCGTCTTGGTGACTTCTTTTATATGCCTTTCTTTACAAGTCTTTCTTTACATATGGCGGTTTACATTATTGGGCCTTAAGCTGCCTCTGGGCTTAGGCCTTCTACAAGTCTTAATAAACTATCACCTTGAATATTGACTGGGCTTCTTCTCGTAACCCGCCATTGGGGTTGACCCGGACCCTCCTAGGTGGGTCATACCTGGTAGCTATATCCCCAACAGCTCCCACATGTTATGGCTTAAAGAAGGAGATGCTCGCACAGAGTTTTTTCATCAGCACACAAACAACAGGCGGAGGAAGAACGTGATCATGACTATCAACACAGAGGGTGGACTTTGCACCGGGCATGATGAATTTGCGGCTGCCGCCGATGCTTACTATGAGAACATCCTGGGAAAGGCCCCGCAACGCGATTTTGGTTTGGACCTCGACGCGCTTGACCTAGCCAGCTTTGATCTCCAGCACCTCGAGGCTCCCTTTTCCGATCAGGAGGTGGGCAACATAATAAAATCCATGCCCAAGGACAAGGCTCCCGGCCCGGATGGCTTCACTGGACGATTCTACGCCACATGCTGGGATATCATCAAAGGGGACTTCATGCGCGCATTGGATTTTTTCTACAGAGGAGATGTACGCGGAATGCAGGCCATCAACAAAGCCCTCATCACCTTGCTGCCTAAAAAAGATGGGGCGATCGAGCTGTATGATTTCAGGCCCGTCAGTTTAATCCACGGTGCAGTTAAGATCTTCGACAAGATTCTTTCAGTAAGGGCCACCTCTGATCTCCCAAGGCTAGTGGGGATGCACCAGAGTGCATTCATATGTGGGTGATCGCTCCACGACAACTACATGCTCGTCCAATGTATGCTCAGGAAGTTGTACGCGTTGAAGCAGCCGACTGCACTAATTAAACTCGACATATCTAAAGCATTTGACATGATCCAATGGGCTTTTATCATGGAGGTTTTGAGGAAGCTGGGCTTTGGACAACAGTGGATGTCCTGGATCGCCGACCTTTTATCTACTGCACCACTAGAGTTCTAATAAACAGCATCCTAGGAGCGCCAATTGCCAACCGCAGGGGCCTGAGACAAGGTGGATCCCTCTCCCCCAGGCTCTTTATCATGATGATGGAGCCACTACACCGCTTGTTCTCCTTGGCGGACAGAAGGGGAATGCTCACGCCCCTCACCAGGCAGGGCTCAAGCCAGCGGGTGTCTTTCTTTGCGGATGATGTTGTTCTCTTTGTCAAACCGGAGACCGCTGACCTGCACATATGCAAATCAATATTTGAGCTGTTCGGCGGAGCCTCTGGCCTGCGGATTAACATGACAAAGACTGCCGCCATGCCAATTCGATGCTCGGATGAGCTAACGGAGCGGATCTTTGAGATTTTGGGTTGCCAGATTGGATCGTTTCCTTGCCGCTACCTCGGCCTGCCATTGAGTCTACGACGTCTCACTGCAGCTCAGCTTCATGATCTGGTCAACCAAGTGGCCATCAAATTACCAACATGGAGAGGAGCATCTCTTCGGATCAGCAGCCGGCTCATCCTTGTTAAGTCCGTGCTATGCGCAATCCCGATTCATGCCATGCTTGCCCTGAGCCTTCCCCCAAGGACGATCAAGGCCATCATCAAGATCTGTAGGGTTTTTCTCTGGTGCGGGAAAGAGGAGGCTAAGGGTGGACAATGTAAGGTGGCTTGGAGGAATGTTTGCACGCCCAAATGGGCTGGAGGCCTACGCATACCAGATCTTCACTGGCTCAACCTCGCGCTCCAGGCATGCTGGGCATGGCTACAACGTACGGACAGTTCACGCCCATGGAAAGGCTTTGAGATTAGAATTTTGAAAGAAGCGCATTCAATCTTCAGAACAACCACAATCACACATGTGGGAGATGGCAAGGATGCATTGTTTTGGGAGGACCGATGGCTTCAAGGTTTTAGGGTTCAAGAGTTGGCTCCAAGAGTATATGCATGGATCCCGCGGTGCGTTCGGGAAGTCAGACCAGTCCATCATGCTATACAAGGTGGTTCCTGGGCACTTGAGGTAGGACCGGACATGGATTAGGAGACATTGCAGGAAGTCCTCCTCCTTTGGGACAGGACGATGCCAACCATGCTTACCATGGATACACGAGATCAGGTTCGATGGGCCTGGGAGGATGACGGCAACTACTCGGCGTGATCGGCGTACGCCTCCAAATTTTGGGGCCTCGAGGTGGCGGCTTATGCAGACATGGCCTGGAAATCTAAGGCCCCTTTACAGTGCAGGTTCTTCAACTGGCTTGCCTCACGGAATAGATGCTGGACCTCGGATCGCTTGGCGCGGCGCGACCTCCCTTATCAGTCGGCATGTCCTTTCTGCGACCAATACATGGAGACGATCAATCACATTCTTGTGTCTTGTGTCTTTGCGAGGTCAGTGTGGCATATGGCTCTCGTGGCCCTACGCAAGCCACAGTGGATGCCGACGCCCGATGCGGAGTTGATACCTTGGTGCAATTCTTGCAAGGCGACAGATATAAAGGCCAAGGACAGCCGCACCGTACTCTCTCTAGGACCGTGGGCACTATGGAAACATAGAAATTCCATCGTCTTCGACGGAGCAACCCCTTCCGCTAGGGTCGTAATTGCCAACATGGAGAAAGAAGGTAGAGCGTGGAATACCGCTGGCCTCCTCAAAGGTGATTTTTCCACCTTCCTCGGAGGCCTAGCTAGGTGGGCTAGAGAGAGTAGTTAGTTCTCGTAATTAGATACCTCCAGGGTGTGGACTCTTACATGTAACATGTTGTAAGAAGGCTATGTGGATGGGGCTCTTTCTTCCCCACTCTATTCTTTAATATATGATACGCACACTCATGCGTATTCTAAAAAACATTGACCCGTTGTATCCTGGGCTACTTATACTGTTGTGCCCAGGATGTTTCTCTCCAAAGGCCAGCGTGTCTCTTACATACATGGTGGGTTATTATAATTATTTTGGCACTCCACCCTTAATCTTTACTGATAGAGCCTTCAGTGGTGTTTGATTTTTCGTAGTATACTAAACCGATCATCTTAACTAATGCTAGTCATTCTTGTGCCTTGATATAAAGTTTTTGGGATATGTTTTTTAGTCATTTGATTATCAACCAAGGATATGAAGTTTACCATGAGAAATTAAGAAGAATGCTGATAATTAAAGAATTTTGGCTTCTGGTCGAACAGTTCTAAATTCAACTCAGAGGAGATTTATCAAAGATCTTCTGATGTGAAGAGCACAATGTAGAATGTATGTGCACTGTATTGTAATGGTTTAACATGGTGGTTTTATATTTTCTGCTTAGTTCCTCCGGACATTTGAAAGCATGCACACCCTATCCTATGAACAAGAGTCAGAAAACGCCTCCTCTCATTGAGCACACACCACCGGAAGGGCTGAAATAAATCCAGACTCGTGGTTTAGTTCCACCACAATGAACCTAACCATTTGAGATAAGCTTAGTTCGCTCCTCCAGACATAAACCTGCTAGTTGCTGATATCTCCCTCCCATCCGATGTAAATGGTCCACATACACTTTATAATTCATAAATGAAGTGCATACATTTTTCTGAGATTCATAAATGAATCGATCTACATAAGTTTTTCTGAGATTTCAAGTTTGATACGAATACTAGTATTTTATCTTATGTGTCACCAAATTAATTCATGTTCAAAAGTAGTTTTCATCGTATGTGCCTTTTTTTACTTTTCGCATATATAAGAGGTCAAACTTCATAAAGTTTGAACATACTTTTATATGAAAAATATTAACATTTATAATATTAAATTTATGCTATATGAAAATTAAATTCATGGTGCATCTAATGTTGATAGTTTTCCAATAAAGTGATCAATTTTATGAAGTTTGACTTCAGAGACAAAGGACCGACACCAGAGGCTGGCTTTCTGTCGATTCCAGGAGGATACTCAACCACATGGCTTCGCTCGCACCTTAGCGCCAGTGGGGCTTAGATTCAACGGCGGTGATTCGCCCGTCGATGGCTTGAGGTGTGTGTCTGCTTCGAAGCCAGAGCAAACAGTGTCCGAGCAACCCCTGCGTTGGGTCCTTGTCCCCATGGTGTTAGGTTTCAAGTTTGGAGCCAAATGTGACCATGGTGAGAAGGCCAAGGCGCGCTGCGTTGCAGAACGTGAGTTGCACCGTGCAACGTCAGACAAGGCCGCGAAGGATATTTGTGCTTGTAACCTGGCAAGCGATAAGCTCAGGCGGCACTGTTGGGGAACACAGTAATTTCAAAAAAATTCCTACGCACACGCAAGATCCATCTAGGTGATGCATAGCAACGAGGGGGAAAGAGTGTTGTCCACGTACCCTCGTAGACCGTAAGCGGAAGCGTTATGACAACACGGTTGATGTAGTTGAATGTCTTGACGATCCGACCGATCCTAGCAGCGAAGGTACGGCACCTCCGCGATCTGCACACGTTCAGCTCGGTGACGTCCCACGAACTCAAGATCCAGCTGAGTGTCGAGGGAGAGTTTCGTCAGCACGACGACATGATGACGGTGATGATGAAGCTACTGGAATAGGGCTTCACCTAAGCACTGCAACGATATGACCGAGGTGGATTATGGTGGAGGGGGGCACCGCACACGGCTAAGACAATTGTCAACTTGTGTGTCTATGGGGTGCCCCCCTCCCCGTATATAAAGGAGTGGAGGAGGGGGAGGGGCAGGCCCTCTATGGCGTGGCCAAGGGAGTCCTACTCCCACCGGGAGTAGGATTCCCCCTTCCCTAGTTGGATTAGGAGAGGAAGGAAGGGGGAGAGAGGGGGAATGAAAGGAGGGGGGGGGGCACCCAATTCGGATTGGGCTTGAGGGCGCCCTTCCTAGGCTCCCTTCTTCCCTCTCCCACTATGACCCAATAAGTCCCACATACTTCTGGGGGGGGGGTTCCGGTAACCTCCCGGTCCTCCGGTATATGCCCGAACTCACCCAGAACCATTCCGATGTCCAAACATAGTCATCCAATATATCGATCTTTATGTCTCGACCATTTCGAGACTCCTCGTCATGTCCGTGATCATATCCTGGACTCTGAACATTAAGCGTGTGGACCCTACGGGTTCGAGAACTATGTAGACATGATCGAGACTCATCTCCGGTCAATAACCAATAATGGAACCTGGATGCTCCTATTGGTTACTACATATTCTATGCAGATCTTTATCGGTCAAACCGCATAACAACATACGTTGTTCCCTTTGTCATCGGTATGTTACTTGCCCGAGATTCGATCATCGGTATCATCATACCTAGTTCAATCTAGTGACGTGCAAGTCTCTTTACTCATTACGTAATGCTACATCCCGTAACTAACTCATTAGTTACATTGCTTGCAAGGCTTATAGTGATGTGCATTACCGAGAGGGCCCAGAGATACCTCTCTGATACACGGAGTGACAAATCCTAATCTTGATCTATGCCAACTCAACAAACACCATCGTAGACACCTGTAGAGCATCTTTATAGTCACCCAGTTATGTTGTGATGTTTGATAGCACACTAAGTGTTCCTCTGATATTCGGGAGTTGCATAATCTCATAGTCATAGGAACATGTATAAGTTATGGAGAAAGCAATAGCAGTAAACTAAATGATCATCGTGCTAAGCTAGCGGATGGGTCAAGTCAATCACATCATTCTCTAATGATGTGATCCCGTTTATCAAATGACAACTCTTTGTCCATGGCTAGGAAACTTAACCATCTTTGATCAACGAGCTAGTCAAGTAGAGGCATACTAGTGACACTCTATTTCTCTATGTATTCACACATGTACTAAGTTTCCGGTTAATACAATTCTAGATTGAATAATAAACATTTATCATGATATAAGGAAATATAAATATAACTTTATTACTGCCTCTAGGGCATATTTCCTTCAGTCTCCCATTTGCACTAGAGTCAATAATCTAGATTACATTGTAATGATTCTAACACCCATGGAGTCTTGGTGCTGATCATGTTTTGCTCGTGAGAGAGGCTTAGTCAACGGGTCTGCAACGTTCAGATCCGTATGTATCTTGCAAATCTCTATGTCTCCCTCCTTGACTTGATCGCGGATGGAATTGAAGCGTCTCTTGATGTGCTTGGTTCTCTTGTGAAATCTGGATTTCTTTTCCATGGCAATTGCACCAGTATTGTCACAAAAAATTTTCATTGGACCCGATGCACTGGGTATGACACCTAGATCGAATATGAACTACTTCATCCAGACTCCTTCATTTGCTGCTTCTGAAGCAACTATGTACTATGCTTCGCATGTAGATCCTGCCACGACGCTCTGCTTGGAACTGCACCAACTGACAGCTCCACCATTTAATAGAAATACGTATCCGATTTGTGACTTAGAGTCATCTCGATCAGTGTCAAAGCTTGCATCGACGTAACCGTTTACGACGAGCTCTTTGTCACCTCCATAAACGAGAAAAATATCCTTAGTCCTTTTCAGGTATTTCAGGATGTTCTTGACTGTTGTCCAGTGATCCATTCCTGGATTACTTTGGTACCTCCCTACTAGACTAATAACAAGGCACACATCAAGTCTGGTACACAACATTGCATACATGATAGAACCTATGGCTGAAGCATAGGGAATGACTTTCATTTTCTCTCTATCTTCTACAGTGGTCGGGCATTGTGTCTGACTCAACTTCACACCTTGTAACACAGGCAAGAACCCTTTCTTTGCTTGATCCATTTTGAACTTCTTCAAAACTTTATCAAGGTATGTGCTTTGTGAAAGTCCAATTAAGCGTCTTGATCTATCTCTATAGATCTTGATGCCCAATATATAAGCAGCTTCACCGAGGTCTTTCATTGAAAAATTCTTATTCAAGTATCCTTTTATGCTATTCAGAAATTCAGTATCATTTCCGATCAATAATATGTCATCCACATATAATATCAGAAATGCTACAGAGCTCCCACTCACTTTCTTGTAAATACAGGCTTCTCCAAAAGTCTGTATAAAACCATATGCTTTGATCACACTATCAAAGCGTATATTCCAACTCCGAGAGGCTTCCACCAGTCCATAAATGAATCGCTGGAGCTTGCACACTTTGTTAGCACCTTGTGGATCGTAAAACCCTTCTGGTTGCATCATATACAACTCTTCTTTTAGGTACCCATTAAGGAATGCAGTTTTGACATCCATTTTCCAAATTTCATAATCATAAAATGCGGCAATTGCTAACATGATTCGGACGGACTTAAGCATCGCTACAGGTGAAAAAGTATCATTGTCGGTGTCTGTCAGGACCGGATTTTCGGGGTGTTAATTTCCCGGAAAATGTCCCTTGTGCTCACCAGCCCCAGGATTACTGTTAGCTGATGAGACACCAACTTGTTACAGAAACTCCAAGCAAAATACAAAATATGTCGTACAAGACCATTCTGGCCTATGGGTACAACAATTGGTTTCTAGTGGTTGATGGCGGAAGCGGTTTGCGGATCATCAACGTCTATGGGACTCCATTTCCCATAGGAACAGCTGACCAGGATAACTCCTATCTTCGCGAGGCTGCTATCACCATTGCGTAGGTTCCGGGGCTGTCATCACAATGCTCCTCTTCACGCAAGAAATCTGGCCAAGACAATAGCCAGGGACAAGCCAGTGAGTACTTTGAATGTACTCGCAAACATTGAGAACACATGTATAATATAGCCACTGATAATCATGTTTTGAAATATTGTATGATTACTTTGTCAGTTATGAAATAAGGTTCATGATGCACGCAATCAGATCATTCAAATAAAACATGAGTAAACAATCAGGGTGTAGAAATGAAAAGCACCGATCGGGTGTCTGAAGCGACGCCTCGAAGGGATAATAATATGAAGCACGCCTCAGTCGGGCATTTGAGCGACACCACATAAAGGGCTTATAAGTAAATGAAATAACAAGCATGCCACAGTCGGGCGTCTGTGCGACACCACATAAAGGGCTTATAAGTAAATGAAATGACAAGCCTGCCACAGTCGGGCGTCTGTGCGACACCACATAAAGGGCTTATAAGTAAATGAAATGACAAGCCTGCCACAGTCGGGCGTCTGAGCGACACCACATAAAGGGCTTATATAAGAATAATCACAGTGAATATCCGGGAGGTAGAACCGTCCCAGGGATACTCAATAATTCAAATAATACAATTGATTAGTCCAAAATAATAATAATCGTAATCATCATATGTCACAGGTCATAATCAATGTTCTGGTTTAGTAGATTTTCCTCCGAAGACCGACACTAAGACCGACACTTGACCCATCCCAGACTGTAGTCCTTAACCATGGACACGACTATTCGAATAGGTATAATATCTCTGCAGAGGGTGTACTCTTTACCCACGAGTAACGGATTTATTTAGTCCATCGGAACTAATTCCGTCTACGGTCTTTTAGTCGAAAACACGCCTGACTTGCACACACCAGCTTAACTTTACTCATGTCTGGAATCACCCACGACAACTGTTAAGCAAAACTCTAAGTGGGGAGGCTACAACCTCGCGTAGCATGGGATCAAATTTCTATCGCCCGCTCTAAGGGGTGCCCCCTCTCGATCCCAACCGGAAACAGCCATGCCCCCGGACCAGGTGGCATGCCTATCGGATGCAGCCGGTATCTTCCACCATGGCCTCTCTATACGGTGTGTGCTAGGACAAGGGTTGACAACTTACTGAACCGTACCCCACCTACGGTAGGGACAAGTGGCAGCACGAAACAAGTATGGGGGTTACTGGAACAAGACTCGATCTACGGTCGACTCAGGAGGTTTAAGTATTTCCTGCATGGTTAGCTCAAGAATTATATTTCACATCCATCAGACACAACCACCACTCATCATACCTCCCCCTGCCCCACCGGTCATAACCGTCTCGACGAGGGACAAGCTCGTGTCTACCCAAGACAGAGACTTTCCCGGATCCTTCCCGGTAGGCATGAGAGGCATATGAGGGGGATTTCTATCACAAACATATCAAATGCCAACAGCATGAAATCATCAATATGCACTATGATTGTGATCGTATCATCGCATAGAATAATGAAATCTCCGAGACAAGATGAGGTTTGCAACCGCAATATCATGCCAGGGTTCAGAATGCTTGCCTTCAAGGTGTGGAGAGGTGAGGAGCTCTCCAAAACTTTTTGAAAGTTATAATCTCCCTTCCAAATTCCTATTTTTGAAAATATTAAAATAACACATACTTTAAAAACAGTACAAAAAAGTAGTTTGGGAAATTTTGAAATAAATATGAAAATAAACTAGACAATATTTGGGAAACAACATAAAAAGAATCAAGTCATTTGGATTTATATTTAAAAAGTTATAGCCAGTCAAAGTTTAGTCAAATTCCGTTTTTAAAATAAAACAGAAAAAGGAAAAAGCTTCGGGCGGAATACGTTTTCGAAGCAGAGGAGACGTACTCGGGGGTTTTACGCTTCCACTTAAAACCACGCGGGTGGGGCTGGGTCGCTGACAGTGGGTCCAGGGGGCCCACTGGTCAGGTTTGACCAGTTGCCCCCGCCTCCTTCTTCCTCTGGCCGAACAGAGGCGAGGCTCCGACGATCAACGCCGGCGAACGGCGGCTCCTCGAGGGCATCCGAGGGCAGGGATGGACCCGCCAGACCGGGGCGGTCCTCCCAGTGGTCGAGGGAGCGACGGGGATGGAGGGAGTCACCGGCGACGAGCTTCGCGGCAGACGACGGCCTCGGGGGAGTTGGGGCTTCACGCTGCGGTGGTTCCCGAGCGGGTTTGAGGTGTTGGGTGGCTCCGCAGGGTCATGGGGAGTCGGACGGTGGCGCTAGATGGACGGGAGGGGCTCGGGTTGCGACTGAATGGATCGGAGGGCGGCGGCGGCTGTACTGGCCGGAGATGGGGAAGAAGACCTTCCTTGGCCGATTGACTGCTACAGGGGTGCTAGGTGGGGTGGCTTGAGGTCGCCTGAGGTTTCGGAGAGGCTCGAGGCTTCTTAAATAGGCGAGCAATGGCGGTTCCGCGGCGGCCGGGGATAAGATCGTCGGCCGACTGCTTCTATTGTGGCAGAGCGACGTGACGATGGCCGGAGCAGGGTCGGTGCTAGCGGACGGGCTTGTGGATAAGGGCGGCCTGCTCACGAGGGCAGCTGGCGAGGAGTTGTGGCTTGGGCGGCGCCGTCCATGGTAGGGCATACTGTGGCCGTCGACGTGCCGCCAAGAGGGCCCTGGCGGCGGCGCTATAGGGTGCAAGGGGCGAGCTGGCGTGTTCTGGTGAGTGGATGTGGTCGGGGTGCGGCTCTGCAGGCGAGCAAGGGCCGGGGCGCGACCCGGCCCCCTGTGCGCACGCACGTGCAAAACGCGCACTCTGGGCGTGCCCAGAGCACGCACGCTACGTGCTCGGCAATATGCCAAGGCATGCTAGGGGGCTCCAATCCACAAGAGGGTTAGCAGGGTGGGGCTATGGGCTAGGGCAAAACCATGGGACATGCTGGTCTGGTCAGGGGATCAAGTTCATATAGCAGACTAAAAATCATGCCAAATCTGGCTATGCACACAGGGTGTTTGACAAAATTCCATGTGCATCTAGGCAACTCTTGGGGTGGCCCAAATCTCCAGATCATATCTCTTTGGATGAAAAAGAGGGTGGTGAAGTTAGTCTGTCAAAAGCAAAAACTTGTTAGTGCAAGTTTGTGAGAAAACTGATCTTGGACAGAAAGGAAAAGGCACCATTGCATGCACTTAAAATCCTCCAATGAGTCCACTCTCCTGGACTTTAAGGGTTTTGCAAGATGGGCTATAAGCAGGAAAAGAAATCATAGCTAAAAGGGCAAGTTAAATGATGGTTGCTGTACAAATCACCATGCTGGACCAGAATGAAAAAGAGGTTGATCACTCAAATTTTTCGAAGAACATAAAAGGGTTTTTGCATAAAGTTGGATAATATACTCCTATGAACATCCCATAATTTTGGGGGAGGCTAGAAAGAAATATTTAAATGGGTTGCAGTGCAAAATTGCCCACTGGACCAGATTTGAAAACTTGGTGTAGAACTCAAAATATCCAATGAATGAAATATATTTTTGCATAAAAGTGATTTAAAAACATCACATGACATCCCCAAATTTTGGTGAAATTTTTAAATAAATTTATCAAGTGGTTGTAGTTCAAAAAGAGCTCCAAAACTAATGGAAAACCATTTTAAGGAATAAAGCTCAGAGAGAAACAATTGTGCAAATAAATTCCACTGATAATAGAAATGTTTTTCTTGAAAGGGCAAACAAGTCCAATAATATATTTGGAAAGTTTTTTCACTTGAGGTAAAAACTCCATAATAATAAGGAAAAGAATGGTTCTGAAATCAAAAGAACATCCAGAAAATAAAAGTTTAAATTTCCTGGCAAAATTTTAATTAATAAAACAAGGTTAAAATTTTTGGGGTGTCACAACACTACCCCCCTTAAGAAAAAATGTCGTCCTCGAGATTTGCTAAGGGTCGTTTTGAAAATATTGCTCCTATCAGCTGAAACCAAACAGATTACTCATAGCACATACTTGGGTACATCGCATAAGTTGCAACACATAAATAAACATAGCTATGATGTTTACAATGAAAACGGTAAAAGGACAGGATCCCGAGAAAACGTCTCTGGTACTGGGACACACTCTTCTTCTATCGGGGGAAGCGGGTTGACCAATCGATGGACGCGTCTCTCTTGGTCGGGCCTTAGTGGTCTGCCGATGGTGATTTGAGAATTTAAATCAGCGAGGCTCTGGAGATAACCCATAATTCGCTGGTCAAACGTTCTTGAGCGATGACATACTGGACAAGGTTGGCCAGTACTGGGTCTCTCTCAATTCGTCCACCGGGAAAGGATGCTACTTCTCCGGGTGCTGCACGGCTTGGAAGGTAATAATACCCTCGTTCGCTGGCATAGGGTACCGCGAATCGAAGGCGAACAATCGCTTCGTGTGCAGCCGCTTCTATGGCCATCTGCGGAGTCGGCATAGATTTCCCCAGGAAGGAGACTTCCGTTGGGTCTTGATTTGAGTCTACGGGAGGAATGTGCACTGCTGCCCAATATTTTGAGGTGGATGAGGTGATCCTCGACTTGAGCAGCTCGTACTGGGGTGGCTGGGTAGAACCCATGGTACTTCAGGTAAAGTCCCACAATAGTTTAACAAAACTACCCGGGGTTGCATCTGGGGTTCTCAGATAAATGCTAGGGCTCGGCATGGCAAGAAATGGTTGTGAGGGTTGCGCACAAGATGAGGGGTACTCGACAAGGTCACGAGGTGGCCTTTTATATAGCAACCGGGCTGGTTTATTTACCGTGGTGAGGGGCACTAGTTTGCTGGTTTTGCTCCCATGGGGTCGGGGTCCAAGCCACGGATACACACATCTCACAAAAGTGACGTGTTACTATGGGTGCCGTCAGGATTGGTTTTGGTAGCTACGCCCGGAATTAAAAATGCAGCCGTACACCAACGCACTCATGCATGGCCACTATTCAAAATAGGGATGCACAAGCAGGTAGCATTCCAATATGGCGATACATGATCACACAATTACAGGGCATGGGTATACTAAGACTCGGTACTACTTGAGTGACTTAGTCTACCTCGTTTATATCCAAGCGGGCGGGTCTTGTGGATGCCGAGGCTTCTCCATTGGCCTCACCGTCGGGGTTAGCTGGAGGGGGTTGCGGAACTGCAGGGTCAGGGTAGCGACGATGAGCATCGCGGGGATTGTTTGCTACAATCCCGTTGGAGTGTGTTCCCAAAAGGCGACGAAGGACTTCTGGGGTCATCAAAGCACCTTGGTTGATGGCTGGGGCTGACCTCAAGGTCTTGATCGGTTGTCCGAACAGCACGACTAGATTGTCGATGTTGGGCTCATCTTCTCTTCTTGCTGGGGCTCGGTGGATCAGTTCTCCATGAGCTGCGATTA
This sequence comes from Triticum dicoccoides, assembly GCF_002162155.2. Taxonomy (NCBI): domain Eukaryota; kingdom Viridiplantae; phylum Streptophyta; class Magnoliopsida; order Poales; family Poaceae; genus Triticum; species Triticum dicoccoides. The sequence continues at coordinate 490,836,538 of NC_041380.1, forward strand.
GATCAAGGGTTATCTGATCGAACAGTTCCTCTAGTGCACTTACATAGCGCACCAGATGCAATAATGCAGGGTCCATCTCGTGATCTCCGTTGGCAACCTGGGGTGGTCTACCATACCCGTCACGGCTGGGGTAGTAGTAGAATGAGCGACAGTTAACTCTGGGCGACAAGTGCCGGAGTTGAACTATAGCTTCTCGGGCAGCTAGTTGGATGGCTTGTGGCTCAAAGGAAGTTGTCCTTCCGGTGAACCTGTAGGGGCGTTCTGGCGATAGACCCCTACCATAGACGTGCACAGTGGCCCAAAATTGACGGCTCTCACCGCTCATGGACCCTTGGTACACAACATATTCTGGGGGCTCTTCTAATGCAAAGGCACGGCGGGTGAGTTTTGCTAGCACGGTCACAAAACTTCCAAGGTTCGTTGCTGTGGTCTCATTGTGAACAATGGGTCCTGGCATTTTTGCTTGGTTTGGGGTTAGAGGCTGTGCTGTGCTGGGTTGAGGCTAGCGTTCCCTTTTATAGAAAAAGGGGATGGAGTCTTCCTTCGCACGCTTGCGAAAAAGACTATTCAGGGGCCGGTCACTGGCGTGTGATCGACAGGCTAGGCTGATAGGTTGGGCACCAACTGCCAAAAGGTGTTGGGTTACTGTGTGGCTATCTTACGCGAGAAGCTTGGCCAGGGTCTGGTTAAGGTCTGGTGGGTTGGTTTACCTAGGTTTTCGACCTGGCTAAGATAGGATTAGCCTATGGACAGCCTGGCTCTAATACCAAGTTTGTCAGGACCGGATTTTCGGGGTGTTAATTTCCCGGAAAATGGCCCTTGTGCTCACCAGCCCCAGGATTACTGTTAGCTGATGAGACACCAACTTGTTACAGAAACTCCAAGCAAAATACAAAATATGTAGTACAAGACCATTCTGGCCTATGGGTACAACAATTGGTTTCTAGTGGTTGATGGCGGAAGCGGTTTGCGAATCATCAGCGTCTATGGGACTCCATTTCCCACAGGAACAGCTGACCAGGATAACTCCTATCTTCGCGAGGCTGCTATCACCATTGCGTAGGTTCCGGGGCTGTAATCACAATGCTCCTCTTCACGCAAGAAATCTGGCCAAGACAATAGCCAGGGACAAGCCAGTGAGTACTTTGAATGTACTCGCAAACATTGAGAACACAGGTATAATATAGCCACTGATAATCATGTTTTGAAATATTCTATGATTACTTTGTCAGTTATGAAATAAGGTTCATGATGCACGCAAGCAGATCATTCAAAACATGAGTAAACAATCAGGGTGTAGAAATGAAAAGCACCAATCGGGTGTCTGAAGCGACGCCTCGAAGGGATAATAATATGAAGCACGCCTCAGTCGGGCATCTGAGCGACACCACATAAAGGGCTTATATATGAGAGGAATAACAAGCATGCCACAGTCGGGCGTCTGTGCGGCACCACATAAAGGGCTTATAAGTAAATGAAATAACAAGCATGCCACAGTCGGGCGTCTGTGCGACACCACATAAAGGGCTTATAAGTAAATGAAATGACAAGCCTGCCACAGTCGGGCGTCTGAGCGACACCACATAAAGGGCTTATAAGTAAATGAAATGACAAGCCTGCCACAGTCGGGCGTCTGAGCGACACCACATAAAGGGCTTATATAAGAATAATCACAGTGAATATCCGGGAGGTAGAACCGTCCTAGGGATACTCAATAATTCAAATAATACAATTGATTAGTCCATAATAATAATAATCGTAATCATCATATGTCACAGGTCATAATCAATATTCTGGCTTAGTAGATTTTCCTCCGAAGTCCGACACTTGACCCACCCCAGACTGTAGTCCTTAACCATGGACACGGCTATTCGAATAGGTATAATATCTCTATAGAGGGTGTACTCTTTACCTACGAGTAATGGATTTCTTTAGTCCATCGGAACTAATTCCGTCTATGGTCTTTTAGTCGAAAACACGCCTGACTTGCACACACCAGCTTAACTTTACTCGTGTCTGGAATCACCCACGACACCTGTTAAGCAAAACTCTAAGTGGGGAGACTACAACCTCGTGTAGCATGGGATCAAATTTCTATCGCGCGCTCTAAGGGGTGGCCCCCTCTCGGTCCCAACCGGAAACACCCATGCCCCCGGACCAGGTGGCATGCCTACCGGATGCAGCCGGTATCTTCCACCATGGCCTCTCTGTACGGTGTGTGCTAGGACAAGGGTTGACAACTTACTGAACCGTACCCCACCTATGGCAGGGACAAGTGGCAGCACGAAACAAGTATGGGGGTTATTGGAACAAGACTCGATCTACGGTCGACTCAGGAGGTTTAAGTATTTCCTGCATGGTTATCTCAAAAATTATATTTCAGATCCATCAGACGCAACCACCACTCATCATACCTCCCCCTGCCCCACCGGTCATAACCGTCTCGACGAGGGACAAGCTCGTGTCTACCCAAGATAGAGACTTTCTCGGATCCTTCCCGGTAGGCATGAGAGACATATGAGGGGGATTTCTATCACAAACATATCAAATGCCAACATCATGAAATCATCAATATGCACTATGATTGTGATCGTATCATCGCATAGAATAATGAAATCCCCGAGACAAGATGAGGTTTGCAACCGCAAGACAATATCATGCCAGGGTTCAGAATGCTTGCCTTCAAGGTGTGGAGAGGTGAGGAGCTCCCCAAAACTTTTTGAAAGTTATAATCTCCCTTCCAAATTCCTATTTTTGAAAATATTCAAATAACACATACTTTAAAAACAGTACAAAAAAGTTGTTTGGGAAATTTTGAAATAAATATGAAAATAAACTAGACAATATTTGGGAAACAACATAAAAAGAATCAAGTCATTTGGATTTATATTTAAAAAGTTATAGCCAGTCAAAGTTTAGTCAAATTCTGTTTTTAAAATAAAACAGAAAAAGGAAAAAGCTTCGGGCAGAATATGTTTTCGAAGCAGAGGAGACGTACTCGGGGGTTTTACGCTTCCACTTAAAACCACGCGGGTGGGGCTGGGTCGCTGACAGTGGGTCCAGGGGGCCCATTGGTCAGGTTTGACCAGTTGCCCCCGCCTCCTTCCTCTGGCCGAACAGAGGCGAGGCTCCGGCGATCAACGCCGGCGAACGGCGGCTCCTCGAGGGCATACGAGGTCAAGGATGGACCCGCCAGACCGGGGCGGTCCTCTCGGTGGTCGAGGGAGCAACGGGGATGGAGGGAGTCACCGGCGACAAGCTTCGCGGCAGACGGTGGCCTCGGGGGAGTTGGGGCTTCATGCTATGGTGGTTCCCGAGCGGGTTTGAGGTGTTGGGTGGCTCCGCAAGGTCATGGGGAGTCGGACGGTGGCGCTAGATGGACGGGAGGGGCTCGGGTTGCGACTGAATGGATCGGAGGGCGGCGACGGCTGTATTGGCCGGAGATGGGGAAGAAGACCTTCCTTGGTCGATTGACTGCTACGGGGGTGCTAGGTGGGGTGGCTTGAGGTCGCCTGAGGTTTTGGAGAGGCTCGGGGCTTCTTAAATAGGCGAGCAATGGCGGTTCCACGGCGGCCGGGGATAAGATCGCCGGCCGACCGCTTCTGTTGTGGCAGAGCGACGTGGTGATGGCCGGAGCAGGGTCGGTGCTAGCGGACGGGCTTGTGGATAAGGGCGGCCTGCTCACGAGGGCAGCTGGGGAGGAGTTGTGGCTTGGGCGGCGCCGTCCATGGCAGGGCGTACTGTGGCCGTTGACGTGCCGCCAAGAGGGCCCTGGCGGCGGCGCTGTAGGGCGCCAGGGGCGAGCTGGCGTGTTCTGGTGAGTGGATGAGGTCGGGGTGCGGCTCTGCAGGCGAGCAAGGGCTGGGGCGCGACGCGGCGACCCGTACGCACGCACGTGCAAAATGCGCGCTCTGGGCGTGCCCAGAGCACGCACGCTACATGCTCGGCAATATGCCAAGGCATGCTAGGGGGCTCCAGTCCACAAGAGGGTTAGCAGGGTGGGGCTATGGGCTAGGGCAAAACCATGGGACATGCTGGTCTGGTCAGGGGATCAAGTTCATATAGCAGACTAAAAATCATGCCAAATCTGGCTATGCACACATGGTGTTTGACAAAATGCCATGTGCATCTAGGCAACTCTTGGGGTGGCCCAAATCTCCAGATCATAGTCTATTTGGATGAAAAAGAGGGTGGTGAAGTTAGTCTGTCAAAAGCAAAAACTTGTTAGTGCAAGTTTGTGAGAAAACTGATTTTGGACAGAAAGGAAAAGGCACCATTGCATGCACTTAAAATCCTCCAACGAGTCCACTCTCCTGGACTTTAAGGGTTTTGCAAGATGGGCTATAAGCAGGAAAAGAAATCATAGCTAAAAGGGCAAGTTAAATGATGGTTGCTGTACAAATCACCATGCTGGACCAGAATGAAAAAGAGGTTGATCACTCAAATTTTTCGAAGAACATAAAAGGGTTTTTGCATAAAGTTGGATAATATACTCCTATGAACATCCCATAATTTTGGTGGAGGCTAGAAAGAAATATTTAAATGGGTTGCAGTGCAAAATTGCCCACTGGACCAGATTTGAAAACTTGGTGTAGAACTCAAAATATCCAATGAATGAAATATATTTTTGCATAAAAGTGATTTAAAAACATCACATGACATCCCCAAATTTTGGTGAAAATTTTAAATAAATTTATCAAGTTGTTGTAGTCCAAAAAGAGCTCCAAAACTAATGGAAAATCATTTTAAGGAATAAAGCTCAGAGAGAAACAATTGTGGAAATAAATTCCACTGATAATAGAAATGTTTTTCTTGAAAGGGCAAACAAGTCCAATAATATATTTGGAAAGTTTTTTCCCTTGAGGTAAAAACTCCATAATAATAAGGAAAAGAATGGTTCTGAAATCAAAAGAACATCCAGAAAATAAAAGTTTAAATTTCCTGGCAAACTTTTAATTAATAAAACAAGGTTAAAATTTTTGGGGTGTAACAGTGTCGAAACCGGCGGATCTCGGGTTGGGGGTCCCGAACTGTGCGTCTAAGGCGGATGGTAATAGAAGGCCGGGGACACAATGTTTTACCCAGGTTCGGGCCCTCTTGATGGAGGTAAAACCCTACGTCCTGCTTGATTATTCTTGATAATATGAGTAGTACAAGAGTTGATCTACCACGAGATCGGAGAGGATAAACCCTAGAAGCTAGCCTATAGTATGATTGTATGTTGTCCTACGGACTAAAACCCTTCGGTTTATATAGACACCAGAAGGGGCTAGGGTTACACAAGGTCGGTTACAAAGGAGGAGATATACATATCCGTATTGCCTAGCTTGCCTTCCACGCCAAGTAGAGTCCCATCCGGACACGGGACGAAGTCTTCAATCTCGTATCTTCATAGTCCAACAGTCCGGCCAAAGGATACAATCCGGCTATCCGGAGACCCCCTAATCCAGGACTCCCTCAGTAGCCCCTGAACCAGGCTTCAATGACGATGAGTCCGGCGCGCAGTGTTGTCTTCGGCATTGCAAGGCGGGTTCCTCCTCCGAATACACCACGAAATAATTTGAATACAAGGATAGTGTCCGACCCTGCAAAATAAGTTCCACATACCACCGTAGAGAGAATAATATTACCACAAATCTAATCTGCTGACACGTTTTGGCAGCATGACATCGCGCCACGGCCCGGTAATTATTTGAACCATTTTTCTTTAACCAGCCCCGCACATAACGCGAGGCAGTTTCTTGACACGTCTTGTCAAAGCAGAGATCGTGCTCCCCTCATTACGGGATTCTCATCAATACGGACGTGGGTAACCCAACCGTGCCTAGGACTCCTAGATTTTAGGCAAGTCCCAAACGGCCACGAGGAGGACGCTTGATATTCACCCTCTTTATAAAGGGACAAGGCAGTTACTTTTTTCCCTCCCATGCTCAATCGAATCCCTCCCCCACCTCGAGTTCTAACACCAAAGCCAAGGTCAGGTGCTTTGGACCTTCAATCATGTCCGGATCTAGCCTTCAAGGCCGGTGGATGTCTTCCTCCGTCACGGAGGAGGACATCAAGAAGTTGAGGGAGGCCAGATATCTGACCGCCAAAATTTCGTATAGGCTGCCCGCCCAAGGGCAGGTCGTCCCTACTCCCGAACTCAATGAGAGCATTGTGTTCGTCTCCCACTTCCTCCGAGGACTAGGCCTCGCTCTGGATCCCTTTGTCAGGGGTCTTATGTTCTATTATGGGCTGGATTTTCACGATTTGGCCCCGGACTCCCTTCTTCACATCTCGTCATTTATTGTCGTCTGTTAGGCCTTCCTCCACATTACCCCTCACTTCGGCTTGTGGCTCAAGACCTTCGATGTGAAGCCGAAGATGGTCGAGGGACAGTACGCAGCGTGCGGAGGTGATTTAATAAGCAAAATTGTTGATGCTCCATGGCCAAAGGGTTCCTTTCCAAAGGTGTCTAGATTGTGGCAACGGGAGTGGTTTTACGTCACAGCTCCCCAAAGTGCCAAGTGGGTAGCTGCCCCCAACTTTCGCTTGGGCCCTCCACCACAATTGATGTCATGGATCGGCAGGGGACTGAGCTGGGGTCCAGCCAAGGACGTGCCAATACTGCAGAGCCATATCCGAGATCTCTTCGAGGGAGATTTCAGTCTGGTTATGGTAATGCAAGTCATGCTGGTTCGTCGAGTCCATCCTTGCAAACGCCGGCCCCTCCGTATGTGGGAATTCAACCCAGAAGGACCGTGCACTATTCAGAATTTCCTCGGCATGACGCACGAGGAGATGTACAAATCGTTCTTCGGACCCCAAATAGAGTGTCTGGACACTACCGAGGATGTGGGCCTGAGAAGCAACCACACCGCTGCCCAAGTAAGTAATCCCATGGCCGAACACACCGTCCTTTTATTTATCATGACATCATCCTGAAGAATCGCTCTTTGACCAGGACTAGATAACAAAGGTGAAGATGATCCGGTGTTCGCGCCCCTTCCTGAAGGCTTGGACAATCTGGTGCTGGAAAAGATGCTCGAGCCTGCACCTTGTCCGGTGCCCTCAAAGGAAGATGAAGGGGGGAATAAAGAGGGCAAAAGAGGGCCTCCATCGCTACCTATTACAACCAAGGGAATGAGCGCCTCCGCGAGGGAGGATAACCGAGGGGAAGAATCTGACATTCTCTCTCCTCGGGGAAGGAAGAGGACTACCTTCGAAGATCCATAAATCAAAGTTTCCAAACGGGAGAAGAAATCTCCGCCAGAGGGTCCTACCTCGGAGGGTGTTCTTGCTGCACAATGTCCGCGCGGGGATCAGCCCTCTAAGGAGCTGTAAGTAATCAAAAGGTATTTAATAGTTAAGATATCCTACCTTACTTCTGAGGAAAATAACCAAAGTATTTATCCTGCAGTTTGGATCTTAGCCCTTCTCAGTTGAGCTCATCTTCGGGGGATCTTCTTCCGGAGATGATGGAGAGCGAAACGCCTCCCCCTGCCACACCACCTTACAAAGCGGGCGATCCTGAGGTGTCGTCGCGGAGGGCTTCTCCTGATCCGGCAAGTCCAGAAGGTAATCCTATGGCCACCTGAAGTCCTAAGTATCCGGCTCTCGAGGAGAGCAATCAAAAGAGTCTGGCACCGTCTGGTGCGCGGTTGGATGTACAGAGGGATCTGCTGGAGAAGGCGGTTATCTTAGAAGAGCACCGCACATTGATGGGTACGGTGATTGAAAGGATTTCGTCCACCGAAAGCGGGCTGCATGAAGCCTTATGAGTCTACTGACGGGTTTTGAGGTACGTGAAATAATGTATATTTTTGAAAGTACCGCACATTTTTAGATGTGCCCTGTGTAGATAGTAGCCCCTGAGACTCTGGTTGTCATCGAAAATGGCGGCAAACAGAGGATCATAGTCCCAGGTAATAACCAAACTGCCTTTATGTGCAGGTGATGGAGGCTCCGGTGGCTAGCCGGACTGATGGGTATGCCGAACTAAAGCGGCAGCTGGATGCGGCAGATGCCGACATCGTGCTTGTCAACGAGTGGCTTGATGAGGTACAGGGTGAGTGTCCTTTCTGGTGATCGTCACATAATAAGAGCAGCATGATGCCAGTATCTTTAATATGTTGTGACTACAGATGGAGCGGCCACCGTGGAGACCCTTCGGGCGGAGCTTGCCCGAGCCAAGGAGCAAGCAAGGAGTAGCAATGCGGCTGCTTTGCAAGCGGCCAAAGAGTTAAGGGCCGACCAGGCCGCACATTGCGAGAGCAAAGAGAAAATGGCCAAGATGGTTGTAAAGTTAAAAGATACTACCGACCGTTGCCAGCTTCTTGAAGAAGAAAACCGGGTGAAGGCGACAGACCTGGAAAAGGCCACGATGGCGACCAAAGACACCCGCTCTGCGATGAGAGCGAAAAAGGAGGAGCTGCGTCAAGCCAGGGATATCGCGGCTGGGAAACCCTTTATGCTGCGAAGGAAGTTTGGAGATCCTCGGTATGCCCCTCTGGACCGGCCGTGGAGTTCAGCGGACGCATATCTTGACTTGGCGGCGAGTGCTGTCGATGCGGCCGAATACTTCTGAGATCAAACAAATCGTGAAGTGGACAAGCTATTCTGGTCACAATTTAATGTTCCTGAGCATGCGCTTCCATTGACTGATCGGCTTGCCGAATGGGCCGAGCTGAATAGATTGTCCGGACTCGCCATGAGGTCTGTTGTGGATCATCTATGGCCGGAAAGGCCAAAGCCGAACAACTATTTTAGTTTGGTGCAGCAGTTCCTTGGTGTGGTGCCGCACATTAATGCGATGAAGAGGTCGGCATGCATAGAAGGCTCGCGGATGGCCCTTGCCCGTGTCAAAACATACTGGGTGGAGATGGATGCCACCACTGTTGTGGCGCAGGGTTCGGCCATAGGACGAGTGGCTGCCGAGCACTATTTTGAAGAAGTTATTGAACGCGCTCGTTCGATAGAGGCCCAGTGCTCGAAGAATATTATGTTTGAGTGACATGTATTCCCATTGTAAAAACAATGTTTTATTAAGTTTATCAAGGCTGTATTTATACTTTTGCCCGAAAGTATTATGATGCCTCCTGTGCGGCCGTTTATGTATATATGTATATAACCTGAAAGATTGAAGTCGTCGGCTTCAGCCCCCACTCATATAATGTGGGGGTGTTCGCAGAAGACGCATGTTCACACTTGATCCAACGTCTTGGTCCATTAAGGAGGTGATAGCGCAGTGAACTAGGCAACCGGACTATAATGCTTTAACACTTTCACTTAGCCAGAGGAGTTTGACAGTGGGGCTACTATATAGCCCCTGGTGGCTCCGCACTCATCCGAATTCGGGGTGCGTACATGCCTGGCCGGGAAACGGCCCTTCGTTAAGGCGGAGGAATCCCGAAGATTCCGATAGGTTATCGAGTGGTTGACTAGTCTCACGCTATATCATGACAGTCAGTTTTCGGCTTTCTCTACTGAGGTGCTCGTCCGGATGAACTAGGGCACAATCGCAGTAGTTCTCCTGGTGCCACCTTAGCTGATAGAGCGGAACGTAAGGCAGCAAAACACAGGAGCCGGGCAAAGCCAACATTTGACCAAAGACATGATTCGGAGCTGATGCATATAAGGCCAAACTCGCGACGCCGAACACTCCCTAAGGTATTCAGTCTTTATGGTGTAAACCAGGCCTAAACAGTGCCCTTTGTAATAAGCCCCTGGTATCCAGGTACGTGCAATATTCTGACGTGGCCACATGCCAATACGTCAGCATCCTTCTCAATTGTACTGAGGATCCGAGGTATGTGTATCAACAAGAGACAGTAAAAAAGGTTTACACATGGTATTAATCTAAAAAGAATCCTTGGAACGGGTCTCTGCTGCACGTCTGCGCCTGTGTCTCCGTTGTGCCGTATTCTGGACGGGTATAGCACGATGGTCATCTACAAAAGAGAGGAACTTAATTGAAAAGTTGCCGTGCAAAAGGTAAGTTATACTAAACAATATATAGTTCAAAATGAGTAAAGTTGAGCCTGATAGCCATTTGTGCGCGCGCAGTGAGCCCCTTGTATTGTAATAGGGGTATAGCCATCAAACATGTATCAATTACATATAGCTGTACCGGACTTGTCCAACCATGTCCATGGTCTTAACGACCTGTCAGATGCTATAGTTGGTGAGGCCGTTTAGTGTGTGGCCGCCAAGGCAGCCGCACGGTCTTCCGCGCGCAAGGAGCGCTCAATATTTCCATTTACTGTAATGATGTCACGTGGACCGGGCATCTTAAGCATGAGGGAAGCGTAATGTGCTATTGCGTTAAAGCGAGCGAAAGCTTCGCGTCCGAGTAGTGCTTGATAGCCACTTTGGAACGGAGCAATGTGGAAGGTTAAATTTTCGCTGCGGAAGTTATCGGGGAAGCCGAATATAACCTTTAGTAGCAGGGAGCCCGTGCAATGGGCCTCTAGGCATGGCGTTACTCCTTTAAAGGTAGTATTGTTGTGGCTAATTTTTGTTGGGTTTATCCCCATTTTGCGGACCGTATCCTGATATATCAGGTTTAGACTGTGCCACCGTCCATCAGGACTCGTGTGAAGTGGTATCCGTCAATTATTGGGTCTAATACCAAGGCGGCCCATCCTGCACGCCGGATACTTGCCGAGTAATCTCGATGGTCGAAGGTGACCGGTTGGAACGACCAGTGGCAGGACTCCGCGGTGATAGGCCCTGGGGCATGTGTCTCTAGGAGTGCCGCTTTGTTTCTCCCCTTTGTCACGTGTAATACGTTTACTGTTTTGACTTCTGGTGGGAACTTCTTGTATTCCCCAGTTCTTTGCTTGCGAGGCTCGTCCTCATCTTCGCTTGCTGTATCCTGCCCCTTATGTTCGGCGTTAAGCTTGCCGGACTACTTGAAGACCCAACATTCTCTATGGGTATGATTTGCAAGTTTATCAGGGGTGCTATGGATCTGACATATTTGGTCCAGAATCTTGTTTAGGCTGGACAGTTCGTCTCTGTTGCCTTTGGGGGGCAGCTTTTACTGACCTGACCGAGAGCTTTTGAATCCGGCGTTTACCGCTGTGCTCTTTGGCCTGTCTTCTTTATTACGGCGCTTGTTTTTGCTGCGTCGTGATTTCCCGCTTCCGTCCCTGACTTCGAATGTACTTGGGTCGCTGGTGCTGCATCTGGCTAACCAGCTGTCCTCGCCCACGCAAAAGCGGGTCATGAGGCTTGTTAATGCTGCCATTGTTCTCAGCTTTTCTTGGCCGAGGTGTCTGGCGAGCCATTCGTCTCGAACGCTGTGCTTGAAAGCTGCTAAGGCTTCGGCGTCCGGATAGTCGACTATTTGGTTCTTTTTAGTGAGGAACCTGTTCCAAAGCTTTCGGGCTGACTCTCCGGGCTGTTGAGTTATATGACTTAAATCGTCTGCATCAGGTGGTCGGACATAGGTCCCTTCAAAATTTGCCCGAAAGGCGTCTTCGAGCTCTTCCCAACTTCCAATGGAGTTTTCGGGGAGGCTTTTAAGCCAGTGCCGAGCTGGCCCTTTGAGCTTGAGGGGTAAGTACTTGATGGCGTGGAGATCGTCTCCTCGAGCCATATGGATATGGAGGATGTAGTCCTCAATCCAGACCCCAGGGTCTGTTGTTCCATTGTACGCCTCTATGTTTACGGGTTTGAATCCCTCTGGAAATTCATGGTCCAGCACCTCATCGGTGAAACATAGGGGGTGTGTGGCACCTCTGTATTTGGGTGTACCGTGGTATTGGGATGTTTGTTGTGTTGCATTGCGTGCTAGAGCATGCTTGCGTGGCCCGTAGATGGATCTGGTTGCGCCGTACTTTTGATGTGAGTCTTCACGTGGATCGCGTACCGGCTTATGTGCGGCATCATTTGCCGTTCTATGTTGGCCACGAGGTTGTCTATCTGACTGGATGGCTGTTTTGTTTTTTGATTGCGGGGGATCTAAGGCCTCCTCATCGAATTCAGGTAGCAGCTTTCGCTTCGGGTAGCTCTTGGTGTGGAGATTACTGTCGTACTTTGCTGCAGTGTTGAGTACTTCACTCCATCTGATTCTGAGTGTGTCTTGTGCAGCCATGAGCCTTTGCTTCTGCCTTTTCAGACTCCTCGCAGTGGCAACCAGCCTTTGATGGGCATTCTGTTGCTCCGGGTGCCTGTCCGGTGTGATATCGTCTGGACTGTTATCTTCGATGGGGTCAGGTTGTTCGGTTTGATTCTCCGTGTTGCCCTGGTTGGGAGATGGTTCACCCTGCTCTATTGCTGGGTCTATATGACCGCTGTTTCTACCGAGGCGGGATTTGGAGCGGCGCTTACGCCACTGCTTTGACTGCTTCTCGAGGGAACAACCCTTCGCTACATCCTTCCATTCCTCGTCGTCGTTTTCTTTGGGTGTGTCCACCATGTATACATCATATGATGAAGTGGGAGTCCAGTGCCCTGTGGGCAGTGGTTCCTGTTTGTCTCCTGCATCGTTGTCCATACCGTCGATGTCTTCGGAGTTGAAGTCGAGCCTGTCGGTCAAATCGTCGATAGTGGCTACTAAGTGGGTGGTGGGTGGGCGGCGAATTTCTTCGTCATCCGCATCCCAATCCTGCCGAACATAGTTCGGCCCGGACTCTCCTGACAGGGAGAGAGACCTTAATGAGTTCAGTATGTCGCCGAAGGGCAAGTGCTGAAAAATATCCGCGGAGGTAAACTCCATGATCGGCGCCCAGTCGGATTTGATAGGCACGGGCGCAGGTGGTTCGGAGTCCGTGGCCGGGGAAGAATCCCGTAGTTCAGCGTCACGGCTCCCGTGAAGGGTAAGGTCGATACTCGGCTCGATCGCTGATGAGAGTGCGGCCTCCATGGAGGGGTCTATCCACCCGTCCATGGATGGCACATCTGGCTCCGAATTGAGGGTCGGAGCGATTGCCGGCGCGATCTCTTGAACACTGTCCGATGGCAGAGCAAAATCATGCTCATCATGACCGTGTGGCGCACTAGGCAGGGGCTCGAATCCATCGAAGATCAAGTCTCCGCAGATATCGGCCGTGTAGTTTAAGTTTCCAAACCTGACCTGATGGCCAGGGGCGTAACTCTCGATCTGCTCCAGATGGCCAAGCGAGTTGGCCCGCAGTGCGAAGCCGCCGGACACAAAGATCTGTCCGGGGAGAAAAGTCTCACCCTGAACTGCATCGCTATCGATGATCGAAGGAGCCATCAAGCCTAATGGTGACGGCACAGAGGAACTCTCAATGAAAGCACCAATGTCGGTGTCAAAACCGGCGGATCTCGGGTAGGGGGTCCCGAACTGTGCGTCTAAGGCGGATGGTAATAGGAGGCAGGGGACACGATGTTTTACCCAGGTTCAGGCCCTCTTGATGGAGGTAAAACCCTACGTCCTGCTTGATTATTCTTGATAATATGAGTAGTACAAGAGTTGATCTACCACGAGATCAGAGAGGCTAAACCCTAGAAGCTAGCCTATGGTATGATTGTATGTTGTCCTACGGACTAAAACCCTCCGGTTTATATAGACACCAGAAGGGGCTAGGGTTACACAAGGTCGGTTACAAAGGAGGAGATATACATATCCGTATTGCCTAGCTTGCCTTCCACGCCAAGTAGAGTCTCATCCGGACACGGGATGAAGTCTTTAATCTCGTATCTTCATATATAGTCCAACAGTCCGGCCAAAGGATATAGTCTGGCTGTCCGGAGACCCCCTAATCCAGGACTCCCTCAATCATCGTAGTCAACTCCTTGAACTTGTCGAAAACCTTTTGCAACAAGTAGAGCTTTGTAGACAGTAACATTACCGTCAGCGTCAGTCTTCTTCTTGAAGATCCATTTATTCTTTATGGCTTGCCGATCATCGGACAAGTCAACCAAAGTCCACACTTTGTTCTCATACATGGATCCCATCTCAGATTTCATGGCTTCAAGCCATTTTGCGGAATCTGGACTCATCATTGCTTCCTCATAGTTCGTAGGTTCGTCATGGTCAAGTAACATGACTTCCAGAACAGGATTACCGTACCACTCTGGTGCGGATCTTACTCTGGTTGACCTACGAGGTTCGGTAGTAATTTGATCAGAAGTTTCATGATCATTATCATTAGCTTCCTCACTTACTGGTGTAGGAATAAGTGGAACTGATTTTAGTGATGAACTACTTTCCAATAAGGGAGCATCTACAGTTACTTCATCAAGTTCTACTTTCCTCCCACTCACTTCTTTCGAGAGAAACTCCTTCTCTAGAAAGGATCCATTCTTAGCAACGAATATCTTGCCTTCGGATCTGTGATAGAAGGTGTACCCAACAGTCTCCTTTGGGTATCCTATGAAGACACATTTCTCCGATTTGGGTTCGAGCTTATTAGGTTGAAGCTTTTTCACATAAGCATCGCAGCCCCAAACTTTAAAAAACAATAACTTGGGTTTCTTGCCAAACCACAGTTCATAAGGTGTCGTCTCAACGGATTTTGATGGTGCCCTATTTAATGTGAATGCGGCTTTCTCTAAAGCATAACCCCAAAACGATAGCGGTAAATCAGTGAGAGACATCATAGATCGCACCATATCTAATAAAGTGCGATTACGATGTTTGAACACACCATTACGTTGTGGTGTTCCAGGTGGCGTGAGTTGCGAAACTATTCGGCATTGTTTCAAATGAAGACCGAACTCATAACTCAAATATTCACCTCCATGATCAGATGGTAGAAACTTAATTTTCTTGTTACGATGATTTCTACTTCACTCTGAAATTCTTTGAACTTTTCAAATGTTTCAGACTTATGTTTCATCAAGTAGATATACCCATATCTACTCAAATCATCTGTGAAGGTAAGAAAATAACAATACCCACCGCGAGCATCAACACTCATCGGACCGCACACATCAGTATGTATTATTTCCAACAAGTCTATTGCTCTCTCCATAGTTCCGGAGAACGGAGTCTTAGTCATCTTGCCCAAGAGGCATGGTTCGCAAGCATCAAGTGATTCCAAAAGCCCATCAGCACGGAGTTTATTCATGCGCTTTACACCAATATGACCTAAACGGAAGTGCCACAAATAAGTTGCACTATCATTATTAAACTTATATCTTTTGGCTTCAATACTATGAATATGTGTATCATTACTATCAAGATTTAGTAAAAACAGACCACTCAACAAGGGTGCATGACCATAAAAGATATTATTCATATAAATAGAACAACCATTATTCTCTGATTTAAATGAATAACCTACTCGCATCAAACAAGATCTAGATATAATGTTCATGCTCAACGCTGGCACAAAATAACAATTATTTAGGTCTAAAACTAATCCCGAAGGTAGATGTAGAGGTAGCGTGCCGACAGCGACACATCGACTTTGGAACCATTTCCCACACGCATCGTCACCTCGTCCTTAGCCAATCTTCACTTAATCTGTAGCCCCTGTTTCGAGTTGCAAATATTAGCAACAGAACTAGTAACAAATACCCAGGCGCTACTGCGAGCATTAGTAAGGTACACATTAATAACATTTATATCAAATATACCTTTCACTTTGCCATCCTTCTTTTCTGCCAAATACTTGGGCGGTTCCGCTTCCAGTGACCAGTCCCTTTGCAGTAGAAGCACTCAGTCTCAGGCTTAGGTCCAGACTTGGGCTTCTTCACTTGAGCAGCAACTTGCTTGCCGTTCTTCTTGAAGTTCCCCTTCTTCCCTTTACCCTTTTTCTTGAAACTGGTGGTCTTGTTGACCATCAACACTTGATGCTCCTTCTTGATTTCTACCTTCGCAGCCTTTAGCATTGTGAAGAGCTCGGGAATCGTCTTATCCATCCCTTGCATATTATAGTTCATCATGAAGCTCTTGTAGCTTGGTGGCAGTGATTGAAGAACTCTGTCAATGACACTATCATCAGGAAGATTAACTCCCAGCTGAGTCAAGTGGTTGTGGTACCCAGACATTCTGAGTATATGTTCACTGACAAAACTATTTTCCTCCATTTTGCAGTTGTAGAACTTATTGGAGACTTCATATCTCTCAATCCGGGCATTTGCTTGAAATATTAATTTCAACTCCTGGAACATCTCATATGCTCCATGACGTTCCAAACATTGTTGAAGTCCCGGTTCTAAGCCGTAAAGCATGGCACACCGAACTATCGAGTAGTCATCAGCTTTGCTCTGCCAGACGTTCATAACATCTGCATTTGCTCTTGCAGCAGGTTTGTCACCTAGTGGTGCTTTCAGGACGAAATTCTTCTGTGCAGCAATGAGGATAATCACTAGTAGAAAAAGGGTCAAACATGAAGCACATTAGTGCCGGTTTGAATTTGAGCCGGCACTAATGTGTGCACTAGTTCCGGTCCCAACTGCCTAGGCGGGCGGGCATCATTAGTACCGGTTCGTGGGCAACCTTTAGTACTGGTTCATGCCACGAACCGGTAATAATGAGGCCAGTGCGGCTGTGGTCAGGCTGGGGCCCCCACGAAGACCTTTAGTACCGGTTCATGGCATGAACCGGTACTAGAGTTTCTTAGTAAGCTGATTTTTAGTCCCACCTCGCCAAGAGAGAGGCAGTATGAGTAGTTTATAAGCCGTGAGTGTAGAGACAATGACAAAGAGGCGCAATGCTCACCTGCATGTTGATTAGCTTCAAGCCTTTCGGAATAGCATAGATTGCACTGAGCTATGTGCAGTGCAGTCTACACTATTCCGAAAGGCTTGAAGCAAATTAACCAGCATTGCACCTCTTTTTTTATTTTTAATAACTTATTTGAACTCCAGACTTCTTGTGTTCCGTATGCAGCACTCAAAGCGACGTCATCAATTTCCAACATGTTCTGACATCATTTGTTGTTTTTCAGTCATTTACCTAATTGTTTTAGAGAGCTAAATGACCATGAAATTGAAAATCACTACAAAATAAACTGTGAAAATGTTGAAATTTAGCATGGTATCCTCATTTCACCCGCATAGCATGTGCAAAAGTGTAGAGAGGGTCACAGCAAAAACTGGACGCACTTCGTGTACAAACTGGACAATCTCTTTCGGAGTATCAGGGTTTCGGACGAGAACTCATCTGTTACACGGGCACTTTAATGTTTTTTAAACTTATTTGAACTCCGGACTTCTTTTGTGTTCAGTATGCAGCATTCAAAGCGACGTCATCAATTTCCAACATGTTCTGACATCATTGGTTGTTTTTCAGTCATTTACCTAATTGTTTAGAGAGCTAAATGACCGTGAAATTGAAAATCACTACAAAATGAATTCTGAAAATGTTGAAACTTGCAATGGTATTATCATTTCACCCGCATAGCATGTGCGAAAGAGTAGAGAGGGTCACAAAAAAACTACTCAGAAATAAATAGAATAAAATAAATAAAGCAGAAAAGAAAAAACTATATAAAAATTACTCAAAAATAAATAGAAGAAAATAAATAATGCAGAAAAGAAAAAAACTATATAAAAAATTACTCAAAAATAATAGAAGAAAATAAATAATGCAGAAAAGAAAAAACTATATAAAAAATTTGTTGGGGCGCTGCCCAATGGGCCTGCCAGACCTAGGGTGTGCAAATACAGGCCTAGAAGGGCCAGCAGACTCACAAGGCAGCGCGCCCTAGTTAGGCCCAGAAGCCTGCTATATAGAGAAGTTCGAAGGAGCAGCCGCGACTGGGTTTATAAACCAGTGCGGCTGCCCTTCGCTCGGCGAGGTGGGACTAAACATTGTGCGCCGCCGGTGGCAGCGCACAACCATTAGTACCGGTTGGTGGCTCCAACCGGTACTAATGATTGGGCCTTTAGTACCGGTTCGTGGCACGAACCGGTACTTAAGGGGCCGTTTCCCGCCCCTTGGCGTGGCGAAAATTGGCCTTTAGTACCGGTTGGTGGCTCCAACCGGTACTAAAGACCCCTCCTATATATATGGCACTTACGAAAAATTCAGTTTCATCGACCACCACTTCTTCTCGATCCAACTTTTTCGCCGCGCCCGTCGCCCATCGCGCGCTGCCCTCGCAGGCCCCGCCGCCCTCGCCGCCCCCGCCGCCCGTCGTCGCCGTCACTGCCGTTGCCCCCGCCACCCG
>NC_041380.1:490855133-490916846 GCF_002162155.2 Triticum dicoccoides
ATTACTATATAGAACTACCTACTTTATTTTAGTAAGAAATTAATAGAACTAGTTTATTTTTAGTAAATGCTTAGTTGAATTAATAGAACTAGTTTATTTAGTTGAATTAATAGAACTAGTAAGTGTTTAATGTTTCACCTATATATGAACATATGTTAGATATTAATGTCAAATGTTAGATGAATGAGATATAAATTATATATTAGATATATATATTTAATTTAGTTATATGAGATTTCATTATCTAATTAACATTTTATTATATAGAACTAGCTACCTTATTTTTAGTAAGAAAATTAATAGAACTAGTTTAGTTAAATTAGTTGAATTAATTAGTTGAACTAGTTGAATTAACAGAATTAGTTGAATTAATAGAACTAATAAGTGTTTAATGTTTCACCTATGAACATAGGAATGTCGTCTGACGACGAACACGATTTCATTATGTGCGAATACTGCGAAGACCAGCGCGGCCTGTGCGGCAGAAATTTTCTAGTTGATGATAGACGCTTCAGCATCAAGTTGGATGAGAACTTCGAAGTGGATACAGTAAGTCACGACGACAAGTCTTTTTTCGTAATTAAGCATGACTTATGCTTCATTTGCTTCAACTTTTAATTTTAATTTTTCACTATTCTACTAGCGTGTCCCCTGCCATGCAAGAATTTTTGTCTTGGATAAGATAGGTTTCAGTCCTAACGAAACTATGGAGGTAAAAAGAGTTTACTTGAAGACCGAGCATGGTTATAACTTCAACGTCAAATTATACAATGTAGACACATACACCTATTTTGAATGCAAAACTTGGCAAGCACTATGCAAGGCTTATGCATTTGAGCCTGATATGGTTATCACCTTTGATATTCGTCCGAAAGATGATATTGAAGGTAATAGAGACATCTGGGTCGATGTGCAGACGCCTCCAGTTCTACCATTATGTGAGTTTCTCAACCATATTTATGTCTTCGATATGAGGTTATTTGAACCAGTTGAATAATTAATAGATCTCAATTTATATTGACAGCTTACTTCCAATCAAGCAAACATGTCCGGCGCTTGGTAGACAGGACCGTCCACTGTCCCGGGGCTGAACTAAACTGCGAGGAGACAAGTCATTATGTTTCGTGGCTTGAGGATCTTGATGCTGTCAAGACAAATTTCTTTCCTGCACTTAGAAATGTTAGTACTCAAAACGTGCGACCAATAGTGTTCGTACTGAACTACAATCACATATATTTAGGAAAGATGGTAAGATTTCTACTATTTCTCCTCAGTGCATCTTTTGCATACATTATTTTTTTAAGCTAAACTTCATTGCTAAGTATGTTACTATACGATGTTCTTCAACAGGGACTCCCGATGAATGTTGTGCCTGATTGGATCGATACTAAAGGTACCATGAATATTGTTAGCTTACGGCCAAGATATCCTACAATGCACTTTAGTGCATTCAGGATTTCTAATAGCGAGGAATGCTTAATAGTAAAAGACTGGAGCAAAATTGTGAACGATCACAGAGAAGTACTAGGGGGCAGCAATCAGAAGCGCAACCCACGATTAGGAGACATGTTCATCTGCATGCTCCAATATGATGAATCAGCAAAGCTATACATGTTCTATGCTATTTTACCTGAGAGAGAGCAGCAGGAGTGATTAATTAGCTAGTTCATGCTCTTAGTACTTGTCCTCTCATGTCCGTGTTCTTCGTCCTGAACTTAATCTCAAAGAGTGATTTGCTTTTGTGGTGTTATGAACGCTTATAATATCATTACCATGTTGAACTCGATGATATCTTTGCTATGAAAATTGTTGTTGGTGATGATATATATGATGCAAGAGTTTTTATATTAATATGATGATGATGATGAGTTATTATATCATTTATGAAAGAAACTGCATATTAGTTTCAACTGGATGGATTCTAGCTAAGTGATCAAGTATATGCCATATCCATATTACCTCGATCACTTAATTAGGTGATCAAGTATATATAATATATATGGATATGACATATACTTGATGACTTAGCTAGGATCCACGCATCTAGTCAAACTAATCTACGGTACATTCACCTAATGATTTAACAACTCATTATAATGTAAAACAATCACTAAATTAAATTGAAAACACAAAATTAAAGTAAAAATAAAAATAAAACCAAAACACACCCAAACATTTAGTACCAGTTGGTGTTACCAACCGGTACTAATGTCCCACGCGCCCATGGAGCTGGCTCGTGCCACGTGGTTGCCCTTTAGCACCGGTTCGTGCTGAACCGGTACTAAGGGGGGGGGCTTTAGTGCCCACAATTTAGTGCCGGTTACTGAACCGGCACTAAAGGGCTTTACGAACCGGTGCTATTGCCCGGTTCTGCACTAGTGAATCCTCAAGTTACGGACCCAGTCCGTGTAGTTGCTACCATCATCTTTCAACTTAGCTTTCTCTAGGAACGCATTAAAATTCAATGGAACAACAGCACGGGCCATCTATCTACAACAACATAGACATGTAAAATACTATCAGGTACTAAGTTCATGATAAATTAAAGTTCAATTAATCACATTACTTAAGAACTCCCACTTAGATAGACATCCCTCTAATCATCTAAGTGATCACGTGATCCATATCAACTAAACCATGTCCGATCATCATGTGAGATGGAGTAGTTTTCAATGGTGAACATCACTATGTTGATCATATCTACTATATGATTCACGCCCGACCTTCCGGTCTCAGTGTTCTAAGGCTATATCTGCATATGCTAGGCTCGTCAAGTTTAACCCGAGTATTCTGCGTGTGCAAAACTGGCTTGCACCCGTTGTATGTGAACGTAGAGCTTATCACACCCGATCATCACGCGGTGTCTCGGCACGACGGACTGTATAAATGGTGCATACTCAGGGAGAACACTTATACCTTGAAATTTAGTGAGAGATCATCTTATTTTGCGTAGTTCGACGGTAGCATTATAAGATGATCTCTCACTAAATTTCAAGGTATAAGTGTTCTCCCTGAGTATGCACCGTTGTGACAGTTCGTCGTGCCGAGACACCATGCATGTGATGATCGGGTGTGATAAGCTCTACGTTCACATACAATGGGTGCAAACCAGTTTTGCACACGCAGAATACTCGGGTTAAACTTGACGAGCCTAGCATACGCAGATATGGCCTCGGAACACTGGAGACCGAAAGGTCGAGCGTGAATCATATAGTAGATATGATCGACATAGTGATGTTCACCATTGAAAACTACTCCATCTCACGTGATGATCGGACATGGTTTAGTTGATTTGGATCACACGATCATTTAGATGACTAGAGGGATGTCTATCTAAGTGGGAGTTCTTAAGTAATATGATTAATTGAACTTTAATTTATCATGAACTTAGTCCTGATAGTATTTCCATAACTATGTTGTAGATCAATAGCTCGCAATGTAGCTCCCCGTTTATTTTTGATATGTTCCTAGAGAAAAACTATGTTGAAAGATGATAGTAGCAATGATGCGAACTAGGTCCGTGATTTGAGGATTATCCTCATTGCTACACAGAATAATTATGTCCTTGATGCACCGCTAGGTGACAGACCTATTGCAGGAGCAGATGCAGACATTATGAACGTTTGACAACCTCGGTATGATGACTACTTGATAGTTTAGTGCACCATGCTTTACGGCTTAGAACCGGGCCTTCAAAAATGTTTTGAACGCCACGGAGCATATAAGATGTTCCAAGAGTTGAAATTGGTATCTCATACTCATGCCCGTGTCAAGAGGTATGAGACCTCTGACAGTACTTTGCCTACAAGATGGAGGAGAATAGCTCAACGAGTGAGCATGTGCTCAGAATGTCTGAGTACTACAATCACTTGAATCATGTGGGAGTTAATCCTCCCGATAAGATAGTGATTGACAAAGTTCTCTAGTCACTATCACCAAGTTACTAGAACTTCGAGATGAACTATAATATGCAAGGGATAACGGAAACAATTCCCAAAGCTCTTCGCGATGCTGAAATCGGCGAAGGTAGAAATCAAGAAAAAGCATCAAGTGTTGATGGTTGACAAGACCACTAGTTTCAAGTAAAAGGGCAAGGGAAAGAAAGGGAACTTCAAGAAGAATGGCAAGCAAGTTGTCATTCCCATGAAGAAGCTCAAAGCTAGACCCAAGCCTGAAACTGAGTGCTTCTACCGCAAAGGTGAGTGGAACTGCCCTAGATACTTGGCAGATAAGAAGGATGGCAAAGTGAACAAAGGTATATTTGATATACATGTTATTGATGTGTACTTTGCTAGTGTTTATAGCAAACCCCTCGGTATTTGATACTAGTTCAGTTGCTAAGAGTAGTAACTCAAAACGGGAGTTGCAAAATAAACAAAGACTAGTTGAGGACGAGGTGACTATGTGTGTTGGAAATGATTCCAAGGTTGATAAGATCACCATCGCACACTCCCTTTACCTTCGGGATTAGTGTTGAACCTAAAATAAATGTTATTTGGTGTTTGCGTTGAGCATAATATGATCGGATCATGTTTATTGCAATACAGATATTCATTTAAGTCAAAGAATAATTGTTATTATGTTTACATGAATAAAACCTTCTATGGTCATACACCCAAGGTGAATGGTTTATTGAATCTCGATCGTAGTGATACACATATTCATAATATTGAAGCCAAAAGATGCAAAGTTAATAATGATAGTGCAACCTATTTGTGGCACTGCCATTTAGGTCATATTGGTGTAAAGCGCATGAAGAAACTCCATGCTGATGGACTTTTGGAATCACTTGATTATGAATCACTTGATGCTTACGAACAATGCCTCATGGGCAAGATGACTAAGACTCCGTTCCGATTAGTGTTGAGGCTCGTGGCGGGTATCGTTATTTTCTGACCTTCATAGATGATTTGCGCAGATATGGGTATATCTACTTAATGAAACATAAGTCTGAAACATTTGAAAAGTTCAAAGAATTTCAGAGTGAAGTGGAAAATCATCGTAACAAGAAAATAAAGTTTCTACTATCTGATCGCGGAGGCGAATATTTGAGTTAAGAGTTTGGTCTTCATTTGAAACAATGTGGAATAGTTTCGCAACTCACGCCACCTGAAACACCGCAACATAATGGTGTGTCCGAATGTTGTAATCGTACTTTATTGGATATGGTGCGATCTATGATGTCTCTTATCGATTTACCACTATCGTTTTGGGGTTATGCATCAGAGACAGCTGCATTCACGTTAAATAGGGCACCATCTAAATCCATTGAGATGACACCGTATGAACTATGGTTTGGCAAGAAACCAAAGCTGTCGTTTCTTAAAGTTTGAGGTTACGATGCTTATGTGAAAAAGTTTCAAACTGATAAGCTCGAACCCAAATCGGAGTAGTGCGTCTTCATAGGATACTCAAAAGAAACTGTTGGGTACACCTTCTATCACATATCCGAAGGCAAGATATTTTGTTACTAAGAATGAATCCTTTCTAGAGAAGGAGTTTCTCTTGAAAGAAGTGAGTGAGAGGAAAGTAGAACTTGATGAGGTAATTGTACCTTCTCCCGAATTGGAAAGTAGTTCATCAGAAATCAGTTCTAGTGATTACTACACCAATTTTTGAGGAAGCTAACGATGATAATCATGAAACTTCAGATCAAATTACTACCGAACCTCGTAGGTCAAGCAGAGTATGGTCCGCACCAGAGTGGTATGGTAATCCTATTCTGGAATCATGTTACTAGTCCATGACGAACCTACGAACTATGAGGAAGCGATGATGAGCCCATATTCCGCAAAATGGCTTGAGGCCATGAAATCTGAGATGGGATCCATGTATGAGAACAAAGTATGGACTTTGATTGACTTGCCTGATGATCGGTGAGTCATTGAGAATAAATGGATCTTCAAGAGGAAGACGGACGCTGATAGTAGTGTTACTATCTACAAAGCTCGAATTGTCGCAAAATGTTTTCGACAAGATCAAGGTGTTTACTACGATGAGATTTTCTCACTCGTATCGATGCTTAAAAGTCTGTCCGAATCATCTTAGCAGTTGCCGCATTTTATGAAATCTGGCAAATGGATGTCAAAACTGCATTCCTTTATGGATTTCTTAAAGAAGAGTTGTATATGATGCAACCAGAAGGTTTTGTCAATCCTAAAGGTGCTAACAAAGTGAGCAAGCTCCAGCGATCCATCTATGGACTGGTGCAAGCATCTCGGAGTTGGAACATATGCTTTGATAAAGTGATCAAAGCATATGGTTTTATACAGACTTGCGGTGAAGCCTGTATTTACAAGAAAGTGAGTGGGAGCGCTACAACATTTCTGATAAGTATATGTGAATGACATATTGTTGATGAGAAATAATGTAGAATTTTCTGGAAAGCATAAAGGAATGTTTGAAAGGAGTTTTTCAAAGAAAGACCTCGGTGAAGCTATTTACATATTAAGCATCAAGATCTATAGAGATAGATCAAGACGCTTGATATATTTTCAATGAGTACATACCTTGACAAGATTTTGAAGTAGTTCAAAATGGAACAGTCAAAGAAGGAGTTCTTGCCTGTGTTGCAAGGTGTGAAGTTGAGTAAAGACTCAAAACCCGACCACGGCAGAAAAAAGAAAGAGAATGAAAAGTCATTCCCTGTGCCTCAGTCATAGGTTCTACAAAGTATGCTATGTTGTGTACCAGACCTATTGTGTACCTCACCATAAGTTTGGCAAGAGGGTACAATAGTGATCCAGGAGTGGATCACTGGACAGCGGACAAAAATATCCTTAGTGTAATAAGGAAATGTTTCTCGGTTATGGAGGTGACAAAGAGTTCGTCGTAAAGAGTTACATCGATGCAAGCTTTGACACCGATCTGGATGACTCTAAGTCTCGATCTAGATACATATTAAAAGTGGGAGCAATTAGCTAGAGTAGCTCCGTGCAAAGCATTGTAGACATAGAAAATTTGCAAAATACATACGACTCTGAATGTGGCAGACCCGTTGACTAAATTTTCTCACAAGCAAAACATGATCACTTTTTGGGTGTTAATCACATAGCGAAGTGAACTAGATTATCGACTCTAGTAAACCCTTTGGGTGTTAGTCACATGGGGATGCGAACTAATCACGTAAAGATATGAACTATTAGTGTTAAATCACATGACGATGTGAACTAGATTATTGACTCTAGTGCAAATGGGAGACTGAAGGAAATATGCCCTAGAGGCAATAATAAAGTTGTTATTTATATTTCCTTATATCATGATAAATGTTTATTATTCATGCTAGAATTGTATTAACTGGAAACTTAGTACATGTGTGAATACATAGACAAACAAAGTGTCACTAGTATGCCTCTACTTGACTAGCTCATAAATCAAAGATGGTTAAGTTTCCTAGCCATGGACAAAGAGTTGTCATTTGATAAGCGGGATCACATCATTAGAGAATGATGTGATTGACTTGACCCATTCCGTTAGCTTAGCACTTGATCGTTTTAGTTTACTGCTATTGCTTTCTTCATGACTTATACATGTTCCTATGACTATGAGATTATGCAACTCCTGATTACCGGACGAACACTTTGTGTGCTACCAAACGTCACAATGTAACTGGGTGATTATAAAGGTGCTCTACAGGTGTCTCCAATGGTGCTTGTTGAGTTGGCATAGATCGATATTAGGATTTTTCACTTCGATTGTCGGAGAGGTATCTCTAGGCCCTCTCGGTAATGCACATCACTATAAGCCTTGCAAGCAATGAAACAAATGAGTTAGTTGCGGGATGATGCATTACGGAATGATTAAAGAGACTTGCCGGTAACGAGATTGAGCTAGGTATTGAGATACCGACGATCAAATCTCGGGCAAGTAACATACCGATGACAAAGGGAACAACGTATGTTGTTATGCGGTTTGACCGATAAAGATCTTCGTAGAATATGTAGGAGCCAATATGAGCATACATCCTCCGCTATTGGTTATTGACCGGAGGCGTGTCTCGGTCATGTCTACATAGTTCTCGAACCCATAGGGTCCGCACGCTTAACGTTCGGTGACGATCGGTATTATGAGTTTATGTGATTTGATGTACCGAAGGTAGTTCGAAGTCCCGGATGTGATCACGGACATTACGAGGAGTCTCGAAATGGTTGAGACATAAATATTGATATATTGGACGACTATATTCGGATACCGGAAGTGTTCCGGGTGATTTCAGAGAAAACCGGAGTGCCAGAGGGTTACCGGAACCCCTCCGGGAGAAGTAATGGGCCACATGGGCCTTAGTGGAGAGAGAGAGGGCCGGCCAGGGCAGGCCGTGCGCCCCTCCCTCTCTGGTATGAATTGGACTAGGGAAGGGGGGCGTCGCCCCCCTTTCCTTCTCCCTCTCCTCCTTCCTTTCCCCCTCCCAGTAGGAGTAGGAAAGGGGAGTCCTACTCCTACTAGGAGGAGGACTCCTCCTCCTGGCGCGCCCTGCAAGGTCCGACCGGCCTCCCCCTTTCTCCTTTATATACGGGGGCAGGGAGGTACCCTAGGACACACAAGTTGATTGTTCCAAGCCGTGTGCGGTGCCCCCCTCCACCATAATCCACCTCGATCATATCGTAGCTGTGCTTAGACGAAGCCTCGCGTCGGTGGCAACATCATCACCGTCATCACGCCGTCATGCTGACGGAACTCTCCTGTGAAGCTCTGCTGGATCGGAGTTCGTGGGACGTCATCGAGCTGAACGTGTGCTGAACTCGGAGGTGCCGTATGCTCGGTACTTGGATCGGTCGGATCGTGAAGACGTACGACTACATCAACCGGGTTCTCATAACGCTTCCGCTTACGGTCTACGAGGGTACGTGGATGATACTCTTTCCTCTCATTGCTACGCATCACCATGATCTTGCATGTGCATAGGATTTTTTTTTGAAATTACTACGTTCCCCAACACATATACTGTAGGTTTATGAGACAAGCTCGGGCCAAACCATAAAAAAAGCTAAATCTACCGCTTTGTTTAGTGGTAATGTGAAGGCAAAGGATATTGAGGATGTGATGTGCACTCTGGGGATTGAGAAGGAGGCACTGAATGAAAGATACCTGGGCATGCCAATTCATGTGGGAAATCAAGAACCAAGACTTTCAGGCACATAATTGAGAGGATTCTGCAAAGAATTAGTGGATGGCAGGAGAAGCTGCTCTCTTGGATGGGAAAAGAACTCTTGATTAAGGCGGTGGCGCAGGCGATACCTACTTTTACTATGTCATTCTTTGACTTGACGAAGACCATATGCGAGGAAATCAACACCTTGGTGTGTAAATACTAGTGGAGCCAACAGGTTAAATCCAATAAGATTCATTGGCTGAGTTGGGAGAAGATGGTAAAGCCAAAGAGTGAGGGGGAACCTGGGTTTCCGTGACATCCACAGCTTCAACATGGCTATGCTCGCGAGACAAGGATGGAGAATGCTGCAACGGCCAGAGTCTCTATGCGCGCGGGTCTTGGGGGCTAAATATTTCCCCGATGGAAATTTGCTGAGTGTGGATGAAATGAGAAATATGTCCTACACCTGGAGGAGTATTTTGCAAGGAATCAAAATTCTGAAGAAGGGGCTCATCTGGCGAGTTGGCGATGGACAGTTTATCAATATGTGGAAGGATCCGCGGATACCTAGGGGAACAACTAGGCGGCCGGCTACACCAAGGGACACAAATATTATGTCAAAGGTCGGAGAGCTTATCAATCCGGCTATTGGTTCATGGGATGAAGATCTGGTTAGGGCCACTTTCAATGCAGAAGATACCTCCTGGATATTGGCAATCCCCACAAATTGTGAGCCGGAAGATCTGCCGGCCTGGCACTTTGGAAGGAGGGGCAAATTCTTTGTCAAATCTGCATATTGGGTGCATATGCATGATAAAAACATGGAAGGGCTGAGAGGTGTTGCTTCGGGGGCTGAGGGAGCGAACAAAGTGTCCCCTTGGAAGAAGATCTGGCAGATGACGGTCCCAGGTAAGATAAAATATTTTATGTGGAGGTTGGCTCACAACTCGATGGTTGTTTGCGTGAACCTTCAAAGAAGAGGACTGGATATCTCCATGCGGTGCCCTGTTTGTCAAGCCAATGGGGAGGATGGGGGTCATCTGCTCTTCAAATGCAAACAAGTTAAGGAGATATGGAGGCTGTGCGGGCTGGAGGAGGAAAGACTGCTGCTTATGGAACAGAGCACAACTTTAACAATGATGGATAAATTGACAAATCTTGCTGGGGAGAAGCAAGCCCTTATTGCCACTCTCATGTGGAATTGGTGGCGTGAGCGCAATAATCGCAGAGGAGGAGGAAAAGGAAGACGGAACGAAGAGCTTGCTTGGATTATAGAGCATCAGACGAGCGAGTTTCGAGACATCCAGCTGGAACCAATGAATTCTGGGACGACTCCAAAGCAGCGACACCGCCGGCTGAGTGGATTAAAATTAACATAGATGGCTCTTTCAAACCAAACGACTGCAATGGAGGCTGGGGGGCTGTGTTCAAGGATCATGTGGGTGAGGCGATGCGTGTGCTGCTGGCTTCCTGCCAAACCTGCTGAACCCGCTACATTCCGAGATGCTAGCTACTGAGGTTGCTCTTCACTTGGCGTCAGACATGGGAATGGGCAGAGTCTACTTGGAAACTGATGCTCTGCTGTTGAAGGAAGCGGTGGATGATACTAGTGTTTATCTCTCTTGCCTAGGTGTTGTAGCTGACCGTTTGAAAGCTTTCATCTTGTGTAATTTTATTGAGTGCAAGATTGTGTACTGCTCTAGAACCTGTAATCAAGTAGCACACACCCTTGCGATGAAGGGCTCGCTGATGGCCGGGGTGCCAAACAGTGTAACTAATGGGTCTGACCCATGTGTATCCGCTTTAGTGGCGAGCGATTTGGCTTCACTTACTGTTTAATGCAATTGCATTGAATCTCAAAAAAGAGAGGCCAAGACCTCTTTTCTAAAAACTGAGAAACGCAGCAAAACATCTCTCATGCGGTCAGTAAATACAAACTTCGATTGCCAAACACGGCACTATCTAAGTAGTACTTTAAAAACTGATATTTTCAGATACGACAGCCTTTGTTGTCATCGGCATAAAAAACTGTAGTATTGGAATGCTTAGGTTTTATCAAAAACTTCGCTTCCAAACAGAGCCTAATTGATCGCGGGCACACCACATATGCCGTCCATACATGCCTGGACCTAGTCCTGACCATGGGTAGTCCGGCCCGAACGACCCGGCCCAAAAAGCCCGACCAGGCCGGGCCGAGCCCGCTGTTTTCTTGATTTACAGAAGGGGCCCGGCTCGAGGCCCGAGGCCCGGTGGGCTTTTACACGTGTAGGCCAGGCTTGAGCCTGATTTTCTAGGCCTAACATCCGGGCCGAGCCAGGCCCGGGCTTAGGTTTTTTGCGTCGGGCTTGGCTAGGCCCAGCTCGGCCCGAGGGATGGCCAGGTATACCTGGACCTCCATTCTCTCTCCAAAACATATCCATCTTTTTATTATGGACTCTTGTAACTAGCGAACGGAGGGTGGTGCACATTTTAGATGTCATTTTTAGTTTTGAGGGGGTGTCAGTTTCTTTAGAGTGGCACTTTCTTCAGAAAAGTTATTTTTCGTTTAAAAACTGCCGTCATTTGATTTTTCTTCACTGCTAAAATTGCCATCAAATGACGTTCATTTGCCACCCCTCTTCCAGCGAACGTCAGCTGGGTAACATTACCATTTATTATCCTTTGTTAACTTAAAACATTTATATCTTTTAAACCAATATTTCAACTCCCGGCTCAAAGACCTTTGAAACAAGACCAATCTTCCCACAAAAAAGGAGGAACAAGACCAATCTTGATTATATTTTGCCTAGTTTGATTTTTGTTTCGGTCTGTATTTTGAAATGAGCGAAATAAGTTTTTTGAAATGTGTGGAATCTAATTTTTTAAACACACTAATTTCATTCAAATAAAAAAAACAATTTCATTTGTTTTAAAAGCTTACATTGCTCATTTCAAATAGGGATTTCATCATTTCAAAACACTAGTTTCATTATTTTCAAAAACTGATTAATTTGATTCAAAAAATAAATTTCACTCATTCCAAAAATTGATTTCTATCAAATAAAACAACCAATTTCACTTGTTTAAAGAAACATATTTCACTCGTTTCAAAAAAGTGATTGAAACAAAAAAGTCAAACTAGTCAAAATATATCTAAGATTGGTACTGTTCTAAAGGCCTTTGCGCCAGGGGTTCAAATATATATATATATAAAAAAACATAATGTTGGTTTAAAAGATATAAATGATTTAAATAGGCAAAAGTGGAATAAAAGGATGGATTTGTTTGGGAGAGAGAGGAGAGAGAATGAGGTTGTGCGCCTGTGCATGACATGGCTCATATATAGATGTGATAGAAGTGCGCACAGCTGGTTAGACATATCCTTATGCTCTCCAACAGATCTGGTATCCATAAAAAAACTACTATTTAATTAGAGAGAGTACACTAAAAAAATGTCTCCAACAATTCTCATAAACACAATATCACGTAAATTTCACCGAACTTCCCACACATGTACTAAGAGATGGCTCATGACCTAACATTTAGGCGGGCAACAACTGTCTGAAGTTTCATGCCACACTAGAAAACTCCGCCTAATATCTAAACACCCCATAAAACCACTTTTGCATGAAGGTGTTTACATGAGTAAAGATGAGAATGGGTCATCCCTCTCTAGACCTGACACTCGTTTGGCCCCGCTGCTTCGTCAACGGACATGGAGCTAACCTAATGGTTTGTGGTGGCTGGCCTCATGTCTCATTGGGCAACACGGTCTGACCCATTTTAATATTAATTTTGCACAAAATATGGAGTAGTTACACAACAACATATTTTCAAATAATATCATTTAGCGGTAAGAATTTGATATGAACATGGTTACATTAAGTGTGTCAACTAAAGGTGTCCGCGATGAACCTAAATCAATTCAAGATGTGGGCACTAATTTAATAACTCAGATTGGTTGTGTTAATTATTCTATGGCCAAGAATATAAAGATGTTCACATGCAAAGGAAATACAAGGGGTGTGCAACGTGAGCTGCATTGTGGCAAGGATGGACGTATGCGAATACTATGTGGACCTGGTTTGGCCAGCTTAACCAGTTGTGGATCAAGACTTAATTGTCCAAGAGCTATAGATTTGAACAGGGCATGCATGAAGAGCTATCCATGTAAATCACAGGGACTTGTGCGTGGAGGAAGGCCTGGCGAGAAATCAGGATTACACGCCAATCATGAACCAGTACCCAAAAAAATTGTTCCTACTTTTCGTACGCCACCAGGAGAATTAAGATTAGGATCTTTTCTAATCTCCATTAAATTAGGACCCTCATCAGTTATAATAGGTAGTTCGGTTTTTTTAAGTTTGAAAAGATATTCAAGTTGTTGCCTTTTATCTTCTTGGTGCGTGCGTTGTATTAGTTGGCAAGAAATCAACTTGGAAAACGGACGTGTCTTTCAAGGACTCTTGTCCGTGAGTCTAGCTAGTTTGGTAGATACGGCATGCGTTTACTTCGGCATATAAAAGCCAGGCTTCAGCCATGTATAGAAGGGGAGTTTTATTTGGAGTATGAGATATACAGAAAAACGTCTGAGTTATGGGCGGCCATATCTTGTGTATTACCTATGATTTTCCCATCGTGGAAATTTACTAGCAACGGAGGGTTGATCATCACATCGACGCCTACGTGTTGATCCAAGGGGGTCATTATTTTCGTTTGTGTATTTTCGTACATAGGTGAAAATTATCCTGAAGGTTGCGAGGAGAAAACAAGGGGACGAACTATTGATCGAGTATCGCCGTGAAAGATCGGGCCATCTACACGCGCGAATTAGCGTCTCGCTAGTCCGTGCCTCATCAAGTGGTATTCAGAGCAAAGGTTAGTCACGGCGATTCAGTTTGTAATATCATCTGCGGAGTCAAGCATCAAGATGTTGAGCAGGAACATATTGATGGAGGAGGAAGGCATTGGCGAGGTCACTCTTTTTCACACTCGTTGCGTCGTGAACGAACGACGTGTCAATCTCACAATCGATGAGAGTACCGCAGTCAATATGGTGAGCATCGAGGTGGTGGAAAAATTGGGGCTGAAGATGGCGCCTCTTGAAAGACCGTACACGCTGAAGTGGTTCAAAGGTGAAATCAAAATTACGCATCAGATTTTGCTAATTTTTGATCTGGGAAAATATTGTTGTGCGGAATTTTTTCATGTTTGCCCTGTGTCCATGGTGTCGTGCCATCTGCTACTTGGGACCCATGGTGCAAGCGGGTTGGGGCTGTTCGGGATGTCAAGAAAAATAGTTATTCTTTATCACGGAAGGGCAAAAATTTTTGTTTTATTCCCATGCCAATGGATGTGTTCGCTACTGATTGGAAAGATCGTTTGCGAAAAAGAAGAGAAGAGGTAGAAGAAATAAAAGAAGAAGTTGATGCACCGATGAAGGGTCTTAATCTCTTAGTGAAGAAGGTGCAGGAGAATGGTGATCCTAAAGGGCAGCGATGGAGTGTTTCTAAAACACAGTGTAAGATCAACAATCGTGCTTGCAAGTTGATAATTGATGGCGGTAGCTTTACAAATGTCATTAGCAAAGATCTTGTGCAAGAATTGGGTTTGTCTATGTGGCGGCACCCTCAACCACACCACGTGGAGTGGCTATATAATTCTGAAAAATTAAAGATTACACATAAGGTACGTGTACACTTTGTTGTTGGAGATTATGTTGACAAGGTGGACTGTGATGTCATGCCAATGGATGCTTGTCAGTTGTTATTGGGAAGACCATGGCAGTTCGATCATGATGCATTGCATGCCGGAAGATCCAACACCTACACGTTCATCCATGATGGAAAGAAGCATGTGTTGAAACCGATGGCGGATGGTGCAATCACCATAGAAAAGCAAGTTCCAAAAAAAAAGGTTGTGCTAAAATTGGACTCCAAACCGAGGACGGTTTTGCTTCAAGGGAGGGAGGATGATATGAACATGGTTACATCAAGTGTGTCAACTAAAGGTGTCCGCGATGAACCTAAATCAATTCAAGATGTGGGCACTAATTTAATAACTCAGATTGGTTGTGTTAATTATTCTATGGCCAAGAATATAAAGATGTTCACATGCAAAGGAAATACAAGGGGTGTGCAACGTGAGCTGCATTGTGGCAAGGATGGACGTATACGAATACTATGTGGACCTGGTTTGGCCAGCTTAACCAGTTGTGGATCAAGACTTAATTGTCCAAGAGCTATAGATTTGAACAGGGCATGCATGAAGAGCTATCTATGTAAATCACATGGACTTGTGCGTGGAGGAAGGCCTGGCGAGAAATCAGGATTACACGCCAATCATGAACCAGTACCCAAAAAAATTGTTCCTACTTTTCGTACGCCACCAGGAGAATTAAGATTAGGATCTTTCCTAATCTCCATTAAATTAGGACCTCATCAGTTATAATAGGTAGTTTGGTTTTTTTAAGTTTGAAAAGATATTCAAGTTGTTGCCTTTTATCTTCTTGGTGCGTGCGTTGTATTAGTTGGCAAGAAATCAGCTTGAAAAACGGACGTGTCTTTCAAGGACTCTTGTCCATGAGTCTAGCTAGTTTGGTAGATACGGCATGCGTTTACTTCGGCATATAAATGCCAGGCTTCGGCCATGTATAGAAGGGGAGTTTTATTTGGAGTATGAGATATACAGAAAAACGTACGAGTTACGGGCGGCCATATCTTGTGTATTACCTATGATTTTTCCATCGTGGAAATTTACTAGCGACGGAGGGTTGATCATCACATCGACACCTACGTGCTGATCCAAGAGCGTCATTATTTTCGTTTGTGTATTTTCGTACACAGGTGAAAATTATCCTGAAGGTTGCGAGGAGAAAACAAGGGGACGAACTATTGATCGAGTATCGCCGTGAAAGATCGGGCCATCTACACGCGCGAATTAGCATCTCGCTAGTCCGTGCTTCATCATAATTTTTAGCATGTTAGGATGCGACCTCGTTTCTTTTTCTAGAATGAACAAAAGTTAATTTGAAGTAATACTTGAAAAAACTGGATGAGCACAAGGCTAACAATGCTCGCACATCTATATGCTTCCACGGGCTACAATGGAGAACACGGGCACCACCTTCATTCTGCGCACATCTAGCTTGTTGTTGGCCTAGCAGAGGAAGAAAGTACCCCTTGGGGCAATGGTGGAGAGGGCTCGCGGCGGTAACCATTGGGGTTTGATGTAGCTCGGAAGGCTAAGAGATGACGGGGAAGACGTGAATCAATAAGAAAGAGCACGAGGACGAACAACGTTGTGGCGAAAAAGGGTCCATTGGTGGCCGACGACGGTGAAGGACAGAGGCAACACAGGTAGTTGAGGCATATCATCCTTTCCCTTCATCCCTTCATACAATTCGAGGGGCGGTTAGACTAATTGTCGTGGGCCAACAAGGCAATGCAAAGCTCATGAGCACGACGATGGTGGTTCCTTGGGCGACGCGGTGCGACATGGCTGACCGAAAAGATTTATGGGATGCAATGATGGCGATGAGCTTAGGGTTATGGGCCTGAAGTAGCACCCTCCACTAGTACTACTTTGGGCGCGCCACTGGTACTTAGGTTACCAATCACGAGCGTAGTTTTGTGCTCGCCACTGCTATGGTCTACGGGAATAAAAAAGATCGATGGGCCAGGCCAAGCTCGCACCCACGGGGTTGTCACCGTCCATGTGCGCAAGGGACGTCCATGTCATAGTTGCTTTATCCTCATTGACGTTCTATCAAACACCGCTGACGATCCCAATATCGTTGTAGCCATCCATTGCTGATGAGCCCTACCGTCGTTGTCAGTGTCCACGGCCAGATCCAACATCCACTGACGGTGGCCACACCCTTGTGCCCAATCTGCTGTGAGGAGGATCCCAATGTGCTCGAGATCCATGTCATGCTCAAGGAGGATCCACTCCCCTCCACCTCCATTGCTCCCAATTTGCTGATGCCACACATCACCGTCGGTAACGTTTCTTCCCTGCCAAAGAGGGGAGGGAGACGATGACTGGTTAGCTATAAGGGAGAGGTGGGGGACGCATGTGTCGCTAAAGAAGTGGACCAATGTTTGAACAGCGTTTCGTCCCTCCCGCGTTGCCTCCCCGAGCGAGGCGACTAGGGGCTCCTCTCCCCTTCCCCAGCGCCCCTTCCCCTAACCCTCCACCCGTCGCCGCCGGCCTGCGCCATTGGGCCCTGCCCGCGTGGTGTCGGCGGCGGCGGCCTCTTCATTCCCCGCGTGCGGTGCCCTGGCTCGGGTGGTGGCGGCCCGCGGCGGTACTCCTCGGTCCGCAGAGGTTCCGGCGGCGGCGGCTGCCCCGGGCGGTGTTGCTCCAGGTGGCCAGGGGGCGGAGGCGCGACCACTTGGCGGCTGGCTGGTGCGGCGGCTGGTGGCGTCGCCCTCCCGGCCCAGATCTGGTCCCTTTTGGGCCCCATCTGGGTTTGGGCGGGCCTGGCTCAACCTCGCCTGCAGCGGCTCTGGCAAGCGGAGGAGCGGCTTGTGGAGGGGGTTGCGGAGACAGCGGCACGCCTACTGCAGCGAGGTGATGGTGTTAGGGAACGTAGCATGCAATTTCAAAAAAATTCCTACGCTCACGCAAGATCTATCTAGGAGATGCATAGCAACGAGAGGGGGAGAGTGTGTCCGCGTACCCTCGTAGACCGAAAGCAGAAGCGTTAGCTTAATGCGGTTGATGTAGTCAAACGTCTTTTTGATCCAACCGATCAAACATCGAACGTACGACACCTCCGAGTTCTGCACATGTTCGGCTCGATGACGTCCCTCGAACTCTTGATCCAGCAAAGTGTCAAGGGAGAGTTCTGGCAGCACAACGACATGGTGACAGTGATGGTGAAATGATCCGCGCAGGGCTTCGCCTAAGCACTACGTGAATATGACCGGAGGCGTAAACTGTGGAGGGGGGCGTCGCACACGGCTTGGAACAACTGATGTGTGTTACAGGTGCCTCCACCCCCGTATATAAAGGAGGGAGAGGGGAGGAGGCCGGCCATAGGCGCGCCCCAAGTAGAGGAGTCCTACTTGGGCTCCTAGTAGGATTCGGTCCCCCCTTTCCTTTTACTGGAAGGGGAAATGGGGAAGGAGAGAGAGATGAGGAGAAGAAAAGGGGGGCGCCACCCCCTCCCCTAGTCCAATTTGGACTCCTCCCTTGGGGGGGGGGGCACCCCTTGTGGGCTGGCTTGCCTCCCTCCTATGGCCCATATCTTCCCCCGAGGGGTACCGGTAACCCCCCCCGGTAATCCGATATGTACCCGATACATTCTGAAACACTTTCAGTGTCTGAATACTATCATCCAATATATCAATCTTAACCCCTCGACCATTTCGAGACTCCTCGTCATATTCATGATCTCATCCGGGACTCCGGACAATATTCGGTCACCAAATCACATAACTCATATAATATAAATCGTCATCGAACGTTAAGCGTGCGGACCCTATGGGTTTGAGAACTATGTAGACATGACCGAGACACCTCTCTGGTCAATAACCAATAGCGGAACCTGGATGCCTGATACGTCTCCATCGTATCTATAATTTTTTATTGTTCCATGCCAATATTATACAAGTTTCATATACTTTTGGCAACTTTTTATATTATTTTTAGGACTAACATATTGATCCAGTGCCCAGTGCCAGTTCCCGTTTGTTGCATGTTTTTTGTTTCGCAGAAAATCCATATCAAACGGAGTCCAAATGGGATAAAAACTGACAGAGATTTTTTTGAAATATATGTGATTTTTGGGAAGAAGAATCAACGCGAGACGATGTCCGAGGGGGCCACGAGGTAGGGGGCGCGCCCGGGGCCCTCGTGGCCACCCCGTAAGGCAGATGGCGCCATTCTTTCGCTGAAAGAAAGCCAATATCCGGATAAAAATCATGTCCAAAATTCAGCCCAATCGGAGTTACGGATCTCCGGGAATTTAAGAAACGGTGAAAGGGCAGAATTAGCCAGCGCAGAAACAAAGAGAGACATAGAGACAGATCCAACCTCGGAGGGGCTCTCGCCCCTCCCATGCCATGGAGACCAAGGACCAGAGGGGAAACCCTTCTCCCATCTAGGGAGAAGGTCAAGGAAGAAGAAGAAGAATAAGAAGGGGGGCTCTCTCCCCCTCTCTTCCGGTGGCGCCGGAACGCCACCGGGGCCATCATCATCACCGTAATCTACACCAACAACTTCACCGCCATCATCACCAACTCCCCCCTCTATGAAGTGGTGTAACCCCTCTTTTACCCGCTGTAATCTCTACTTAAACATGGTGCTCAACTCTATATATTATTTCCCAATGATTTATGGCTATCCTATGATGTTTGAGTAGATCTGTTTTGTCCTATGGGTTAATTGATGATCGTGATTGGTTTGAGTTGCATGTTTTATTATTGGTGCTATCCTATGGTGCTCTCCGTGTCGCGCAAGCATGAGGGATCCCCGCTGTAGGGTTTGCAATATGTTCATGATTTGCTTATGGTGGGTGGCGCGAGTGACAGAAGCACAGACC
The DNA here is from genome assembly GCF_002162155.2 of Triticum dicoccoides. Taxonomy (NCBI): domain Eukaryota; kingdom Viridiplantae; phylum Streptophyta; class Magnoliopsida; order Poales; family Poaceae; genus Triticum; species Triticum dicoccoides. The sequence goes on from NC_041380.1 coordinate 490,874,750, forward strand.
CGAGTAAGTAGGTTGTTTGCGTATGGGAGTAAAGAGGACTTGATGCCTTATAATGCTATGGTTTGGTTTTACCTTAATGATCTTTAGTAGTTGTGGATTCTTGCTAGAGTTCCAATCATAAGTGCATATGATCCAAGAAGAGAAAGTGTGTTATCTTATGCCTCTCCCTCAAATAAAATTGCAATTGTGATTACCGGTCTAGTTATCGACTGCCTAGGGACAAATAACTTTCTCGTGACAAAAAGCTCTCTATTGAAACTAATTTAGTTGTGTATTTATCTAAACAACCGCTACTTTTTATTTACGTGCTCTTTATTATCTTGCAAACCTATCCAACAACACCTACAAAGTACTTCTAGTTTCATACTTGTTCTAGGTAAAGCGAACGTTAAGCATGTGTAGAGTTGTATCGGTGGTCGATAGAACTTGAGGGAATATTTGTTCTACCTTTAGATCCTTGTTGGGTTCGACACTCTTACTTATTGAAAGAGGCTACAATTGATCCCCTATACTTGTGGGTTATCAAGACCTTTTTCTGGCGCCGTTGCCGGGGAGTTATAGCGTGGGGTGAATATTCTCGTGTGTGCTTGTTTGCTTTATCACTAAGTAATTTTTATTTGATGTTCTAAGTTGTTCTCTATCTTTAGTTATGGATATGGAACACGAAATACCAAAAAACTAGGTTTACTTGCTACTCATGGAGACGGGGAACCTCCTAAAACCCTCGATGCTCATTATGTGAAAGACATTATGTACTACTTTGATAATCCTGAGAAAACCCCATTCAACTTTATAATGGGAGTAATGTTGGATCAACATGAATACTTTAGGGGTTATCGCTTGACTCAAAAAGGGAAACTATTATGGGAGCAAATTTATATGTTGCATTGGTATGCTCGGCAACTATGCTTGAGATATGATTATACTTGTTGCTTTAGGATGTAGGCTCCACACCTTCCCTTTTCATGTGAATTTAATGATGATGAAACCTTGGCTTCTTATGCTAATGGTATATATGATTATTATGATGTGGAACAGATAGAAGAATTCATTGCTTTTATGAGTGCTTATGAAATTGAATCTTTGTTTAAAGAGTTTGAAGATTTTGATGATTCAGTTTATAGACCTGAAAATTTAGCTATCCTTAAATATTGCTATGAGAATTATAAATACAATTATGATATTGATGAATTTATCGAGAAGGTCTCCACTGTCCGAGAAGAGATTAATATTTTGCAGGAGTCTGTGGAAGAAGAAATTGATGAAACTATGGGCTCATTGGATGAAAAAGATGATGAGGAGAGTGAAGAACAAAAGGAGGAAGAGTGGATTAGCTACCCGTGCCCACCTTCTAATGAGAGTAACTCTTCAACTCATACATTGTTTAATTTCCCTTCGTGCTTACCAAAGGATGATCGCTATGATGATTGTTATGATCCCGTTGATTCTTTTGAAATATCCCTTTTTGATGATGCTTGCTATGCTTGTGGCCAAGATGCCAATATGAATTATGCTTATGGAGATGAACTTGCTATAGTTCCTTATGTTAAACATGAAATTGTTGCCATTGCACCCATGCATCAGAGTCCTATTATCTTTTTGAATTCTCCTGACTACACTATATCGGAGAAGTTTGCCCTTATTAAGGATTATATTGATGGGTTGCATTTTACTACTACACATGATGATTTAGCTAGATATAATATGCATGTGCTTGATGATCCTACTTGCAATTATTATGAGAGAGGAATTACATCTCCGCCTCTCCATGTTTCCAATATGATAAAATTGCAAGAAACTGTTTATACTATGCATTGGCCTTTACTATGTGTCGTGGAAATATCACGTCAGATGTCCTAGAGAGAGGACTTAGTCGTGGATCCATCGCGTTGAGGTTAGCTGATACGTCCATTTTGCATTATGCTTTTATATCGATATTTATTGCATTATGAGCTGTTATTACACATTATGTCACAATACTTATGCCTATTCTCTCTTATTTTACATGGTTTACATAAAGAGGGAGAATACCGGTAGCTGGAATTCTGGGCTGGAAAAGGAGCAAATATTAGAGACCTATTCTGCACAGCTCGTTAGCTCCAAAAGTCCTGAAACTTCATGGAAGTTATTTAGAGAATATATAAAAAATACTGAGCGCAAGAAGTACCAGAGGGGGGCCACCCACCAGCCACGAGGGTGGGGGGCGCGCCCTACCCCCTGGGTGCGCCCCCTACCTCGTGGGCCCCCTGGTGGCCCTCCGATGCCCATCTTCTGCTATATGGAGTCTTTCATCGAGGAAAAAATCATAAGCAAGCTTTCGGGACGAGACTCCGCCGCCACGAGGCGGAACCTTGGCGAAACCAATCTAGGGCTCCGGCGGAGCTGTTCTGCCGGGGAAACTTCCCTCCAGGAGGGGGAAATCATCACCATCGTCATCACCAACGATCCTCTCATTGGGAGGGGGTCAATCTCCATCAACATCTTCACCAACACCATCTCATCTCAAACCCTAGTTCATCTCTTGTATCCAATCTTTGTATCCAAACCTCAGATTGGTACCTGTGGGTTGCTAGTAGTGTTGATTACTCCTTGTAGTTGATGCTAGTTGGTTTACTTGGTGGAAGATTATATGTTCAGATCCATTATGCATATTAATACCCCTCTGATTATGAACATGAATGTGCTTTGTGAGTAGTTACGTTTGTTCCTGATGACATGGGAGAAGTGTTGCTATTAGTAGTCATGTGAATTTGGTATTCGTTTGATATTTTGATGAGATGTATGTTGTCATCCCTCTAGTGGTGTCATGTGAACGTCGACTACATGACACTTCACCATTGTTTGGGCCTAGAGGGAGGCATTGGGAAGTAATAAGTAGATGATGGGTTGCTAGAGTGACAGAACCTTAAACCCTAGTTTATGCGTTGCTTCGTAAGGGGCTGATTTGGATCCATATGTTTCATGCTATGGTTAGGTTTACCTTAATACTTCTGTTGTAGTTGCGGATGCTTGCAATGGGGGTCAATCATAAGTGGGATGCTTGTCCAAGTAAGGACAAGACCCAAGCACCAGTCCACCCACATATCAAATTATCAAAGTACCTAACGCGAATCATATGATTGTGATGAAAACTAGCTTGACAATAATTCCCATGTGTCCTCGGGAGCGCTTTACTTCATATAAGAGTTTGTCAAGGCTTGTCCTTTGCTACAAAAAGGATTGGGCCATCCTGCTGCACCTTATTTACTTTTATTACTTGCTACTCGTTACAAATTACCTTATCACAAAACTATCGGTTACCGATAATTTCAGTGCTTGCAGAGAATACCTTACTGAAAACTGCTTATCATTTCCTTCTGCTCCTCATTGAGTTCGACACTCTTACTTATCAAAAAGGCTACGATAGATCCCCTATACTTGTGGGTCATCATTAGCTTAAAGGGGTTAATCAGGAAAAAGGACACGAGGAGTTTATACTGGTTTGGCCCCTTACGGTGAAGGTGAAAGCCTAATCTAGTTGTATGTGGAATTGCTAGGGTTTCGATGAGAGAGGAGCGAATACGCTTGACCGGCTCTCAAATCTGTTGTTTCTTGTCCTAAGCCGCCGCTGGGTCGTCCCCTTATATACACGGGTTGACGCCCAGCGGCGTACAGAGTCCCGACCGGCTCATACAACGTGTCAGGCTCGGTGACGTATCTTACATGCCTTACTTTACAAGTTTTACATACATGGCGGTTTATGCTTATGGGCCTTAAGCCGCCTTCGGGTCTGGGCCCGCTACCAAGCCTATCTATAAACCGTCGTGCGACCTTTAGGCTTTATAACGATAAATCTTCATGGGGATGACCCGGCCCCACCTGGGCGGGTCTACCTAATAGTTATATCCCCAACATTAGGCCCTAGATTGATTTGAACTTGTTCATGTCAATCTTCAAGACTTAGAAAAAATCCTTCCTCCTTTTGTCTATAAAGACCTCATAACCCGCCATGACGTTATCTCCCAATATTTCCAGAAATTGCAATGCCGTCATCTTCAACGGATCTTTACCTTAATGTCTTTCCGAAAATCGAGGCACCCATCTAGCTGGATAACCTTCATTTGCCCTCCTCGTTTTCCGCACCTGCCTGTTTGCCTGTCTCCTTATAAATAGATACAACTGGTCTTCCTCATTCTCCCCCTTTCTAGCATCTTCTTCCTCTCGCAATCCTTCTGCGCTCGAGCTCTGCCGCCGTCGCAGAGCACCTCATCTTCCTCAACCCCGGCCGCTGCATCAGCCTGAGTTGATCCAGAGAACGGCGGCGACCCTCCGTGGTAGATCTGCATCCGTAAGTTTCGGCCTTTCCATACCTTAGATCCGCATTAGGGTTCGTGAGCTCCTCTGTGTTCTTCATATTTTGTCGTAGTTCATCATAGTTCATCCTCCATGCTGTGCTGTGAACTTCTTGATCTGAAAATGGTGCAAAACCAATGCGGTAGTCGTTTTACTTCCACTTTCAATACCAGTAGATCCCCTTTTCTTGGAAGAAAACTTTTGTGCAAGCTCATGAACTCATCTGTACTGACTTTTAGGTCTAGATTTATTTTTCTTTTCTGAACATCCGTTGATCCAAAGTAATATCCGCAGTTTGTGAAACTTGTTTACCTCAGTACTTAACCAATTTTTTGTCGCTAGAAATTTTTGAATCTCCTTAATCATGGCGGCTTACCATGCCAGCTTATTTTTCCTTCATATACCATTAGCCCTTATTTAAGCCGCTAGTACACATCTATATTGCACTCATTAACCTATAATTCCACCAATTAACTTGAACCGGCAAATTATTTTCTTTCTAGCTTGTCTTTTCGCCATGCCGCCAAAGACGATGACAGTTTGCAACTGGGTCCCTTCCACAGTCACTGAGGACACTCTGAAGGACTTTGTCACCGTTGGGTTTTTACCAGAGAAGAGCATCATATCCTGGCACGCCCCTGACCCGGCTGAAGAAAAGCCTCAGCCAAAAGATGGTGAAATCATCGTCTTTACCGATCATATGAACCGGGGGTTTTCACCGCCCGGCTTAAAATTCTTCAGAGAGGTCCTGCATTTTTCCAAGCTTCATCCGCAAGACATTGGACCAAATTCCATATCAAACATCTATAATTTTTCAAGTTCTCTGCGATGTTTATCTTCAAGAAGAACCTACTGTTGAACTCTTCAGAGAGTATTTCTATTTGAACCGCCAGAATGAATACACCAATGGCCCCATCTTGGAACTTGGCGGGATTTCAATCCAGTGCAGACGGGATGCTGTCTTTCCTTTAGTAGTCTTACCCAGCCATCCCAAATACTGGAACTAAACCTAGTTCTACTGCAAAGATACGTCGCCGGCTAATGAGAAGCCAATGCCGGGTTATCGTGCTGAGCGTCTGGACGCTAAATATTCACTCCCTGATAAACTTTCTGCCGCTGAACGCAAGAAACTTCACCCCACAATCAAAAGGGTTCAAGCCTTGCTGGGAAACGGCTTAACTGGAGTTGACTTGATCCGTTGTTGGATCACATGGCAGATCATCCCTTTGAGCCGCCAATCTGATTTGATGTATAACTACACCGGAGGAGCAGACGATCCATTACGCTACAGCTCCGTATGTCTGACTGAAGAAGCTATTGTTGAAATGTCAACCACCCTTGTCAACAGTAAATATGAATACTGCAGCAAAGTAGGATTGAATCCTTTCTGCAAACTTAACCCGACACCGGAGGTACATCCCCTTGACTCCTTTTTCTTCAACAGTTAAGTATTTGCATGAGTTTCAACCTGTTATTTTCCTACAGGCTAAATCTGACTTTTGGAAGGCCAAATATGATCATGAGGCTGCCAAAAAAGCTAGAGCCACCGCAATAGCCGTAAAGAAAACAGCCAGAAAATCTAAGAAGAAACCAACTGCTTCTGACATGTTCAAGTTGGATGACGTCTCTGAGTCGGAGGTAGCCCTTGACTCTCTTGGCCTACTTTTAACAACCTTATTGACACTGATTATTACCAGGATGACACGGGGGCCAGCCAGGCAGTAGAAGAAGAGGTAACTATTATTTCCTCCGACTCAGAACCTTTGCCAAGGCAGAAACCTCGGCGGGTAACCCGGAAAGTAAGGTTTTCACACCCCTTGGCTTATTTAGATCCTCATTTTGTTTTGAAAAACAGCAACATGAGAGCCGTCGTTAGTCCCAGACCAGTGGAGATAATGAGTTGCCCTCCGGCTTACCGAAAACTCCTCGGAAACGGCAGAATGAGGTTCTTTTACCTCTTAACTCTATTGAACAATTCTCTTTTATAAATCACTTAACCATAATTCCATTTTTATTTATAGGAGATTGCTCGTTCCTCCTCTGGTGATTCCTCCCAAACTCAGCTGTCGGCTTTCAAGACCGCCCCGAGTAAAGATAATTATCCTTTCTTCCGCATCTTTATGCTTGTATCGTTATATTGACTTTTAAAATTCTCCTTAGTGGCCAAGCAAAGCCCAAGAAAGCAAAGGTGTCAAAGCCGACTGAGGATCCCAAGACTATTGAATCTGAGCAGCCACCTCTTATACCAGAACAGTCTGAAGCACCAGAGGATGCTGCCGTCAACATTCATCTGGTTTTTCTTGAACTGTCTGCTAATGACACCTCTCATGATTTCTCAACTATTGAACCAGCAAGCTCAGTTAAGCCGCCAGAGACCCATGGCGATGATGTTTTGATTACTGGTTCCAGATTTGTTGAACCGGGGAACCCAACTGTGCTGGCCAGACACCCCGCCAAGCAGGAAGTTATGGAGAAACAGAAAGTGCGGTTTGACGTTTCTCACTATGCGCATCTGAGTATTAGTGATGTGCTATCTAGCTATCTTAGTCATGTGCATTCCAGCCGTGGCTCTGAAATTGAGATGGTCAAACAGCTGCAACTAAAATATGAGGTATGCTCTCTGGCTTTCATAAGCTTATATGCTCTGCCAGCCCCAAAGTCTTGTGATTATAATAAACTTGAATGATCTGTAGACTTGATATATAACTTGATGTTCTGACCTAGATTTCCCTGAGTTCGGTTAAAAATGTTTAACCGGATTTAAATGATAGCATAATTTAGCACCTGCAGTCCCCAAGGGCCGGCTTAATGAATGAGCCGGTACTTAACTTCATACCTTTTCATGAGCCAGTCGAAACTGCTAATATTTTTATCCGGCTCAAGAAGGAAAAACTTCCGAATACCATGCATTAGCCCCCAAGTGCCAAGCATTGTTACCTGTAAAACACTTGGGACTTTAATCATTATGACCTTTATTGGAGTATACTTTGACACATTTGTGCTTGTTTGCAGACCGCCATGGCTGACTTGGATTCTCAACTGAATGATGCGAAGACCCGGCTGGCAGCTCAAGAAATTGAGACCCAGAAAGCTGAATCCAAAGTCTAGTTCAGCGTTTCTGAAACAGAAAAACTAAAGGCAAAGTTTGTAACAGAAAAGGAGGCTTGGGTTCAAGAAAAAACTGTTCTGACTCAACGGGCAGAGAAAGCTGAAGCAGCTTTGGAAAAGGTTACCGCTGAGCTCACTGGTTTAAAGAACCGTGTGTCTTAGATGGTTTCTGCCATCTTTGGTAAGTCTTCTTATGACTTTATTCTAAAAGGAATCCTTGTCGATATACCATAAGCCGGCATTTAACCCATTGTGTAAACTGCACAGGTTCCCGGAGCCGTAATCTGAGCCAAGATACTCTGGTGAAACTGAAGGTGGTTTACACACTCGTGGAACAATTATACATTGGAGTTCAGCAAACCCTTGCCACCATTTCCCCAGTAAACCAGGAGCCAAGCTTATTGAGCGATATTTTAAATAAGTTGTCTGTCTTCCCCGCTAGGTTTCAAGAGATTAAGCGGTCTTGCGCGAGAGCCGGAGCCTTAACTGCTCTAAGCCGCTCCAAAGCTTGGGTACCAGAGCTAGACCCGCGGACGTAGCCAAAGGGTACCCCAGTTTTAAGGAAGATGGGACTCCTTTTGACCAAGAAGATTTTGCTACCTGTGTGAAGGAAATTCGTCCCCATGCTACCATCCTTGGCGAAGAAACCAATGTTACTAAGTACCAGCCGGGTTTTGACTCTGGTAATAAAAAGATGGCAACTCCCAGTTATAAAATGATGGATTTAATTCTGCCAATTCGGGAGCACACCTTCGCCCCTGAGATTAACCCGTCCGGTTTAATTGATAATGAGGCTGAATTCGTTGCCCTTCAAGGATTTGACTGGACAAAACCCAATTTCCAAGTTGTGGATGAACCGGCAAGGGATGATGCAGAAGCATCGAATCAGCCAAGCCAAGATGCATGACCCGGCTTCGGTGTATATTAACAACTTATCTTTCCCTGGGCTCGATATGCCTTGTAATAGGCTAATACTTAAACTCCTTGTTCTATTGTGCCATCGTGTATATTTGTGCTTCTCACTTATCCGCTGACATGAATGTATGCGATTCAGCCCTTGTGGGTACTTTCGAATTTGCTCCTGCATATAATATAAAAAATGTGTCCCGGCGGTTTACCGCTGGACGGGTCATAATGCCCAAGGACAAACTTTATCATGAATTTTAACCCAAGCTGGTTAGAATATATATACCTGAAAAATATTTCATACCTGTGATATTTGATCGCATGGTTGATCATCAAACTAGTGTAGTAAGGGCCATAACCCAAGACTTTGGATACTGGTAGTTATCATACTTCGCCGGTTTATGAACGAATACCGGGCCGTGTTAATAAACACCGGATATTGACTTTGAGTCCTTACTGGCGGCTTGTAGTCGAAAAAATTAGGCTGAGTCAATAAACACCGGATTTTTAACTCATACTGGCGACTTATAGTCAAAACTAGACCGGGTCAATAAACACTGGATATTATCATATACAGTTTAGAAGGCTTTATAAACCTTAATGGCTCTCAGCCAGGTATTATCAAAAGAGAAAATTTTCAAAAAGATATTCAAATCAAAAAACAACAGAAAAAATCCAAGGCTTTCATAGGCTGCCAAGCCAAAATATCTTCTTCAATGAAACTAGCATTAGCCACTGGAAGGTACACGCTTTTCGTGAGCCGCCACTCACAATACCCAATTGACATTTTAACCCGGACAAGTTCAGTTCTTATTGAAAGATAGACTTGTCAGGAGTACGCGGGGTCAGAGTCGCTATCAGACATCATAGGCCGATTTATCCAAGTTCCAAGGAAGGCGGCTTTATAGCCTTAGCTTCTCCTTGCTATTCGTAAAACCGTGCTCTCTCATAATATCCATCGTTTTAACCTTAACAAATTCAAATATGACTGTTAAGAGTTTGATGGGTCAATCAGGATTACCTGATGGAGAAGCAGCTGGCATACAAGCAGGATAAGCCAGGTTTTTAGGTGAATACACCTGGCTTCCAAGCCTGGCTTTTATAGCCTATCACAAGGTTATGAACGCATTGTTCTTTAGAACAAAAGAGCCCCCTGGTGATATTGTGAGCTGTGCTCAAGGGGTACCCATGTTTGAGCCGTGCTTTTGCCATAGACCCTCTTTGGCCCCAAATTGTTTTTCTTCATGTATGTATACGGCTTATAAGTCGGATCAGAGGGTTATTAGAACTGTGTTGTATAAAGCAAAAGCCCCCAAGTCATGGAGGACTTATTAATCAGAGATGAAAAAACGACAGAGGCCCTGCTTTAGCAGGGATGCCAGCTTTATTATATTGATCATAGTATATACATTGTCAAAATATGTACATTGGAAGAGCCGGTTGCTCATGTATAGTAAGGCCTAAGTTGAGCGATATTCCAGGACCGGCGGGTCTCCTCCTTCGATGTGCGTGAGTCCTTGTGGTCTCGAACATCGATAAGATAGTATGACCCGTTGTTCAGATTCTTGCTGACCACAAAGGGTCCTTCCCAAGGTGGGGATAATTTATGCATATTTGTCTGGTCTTGGATAAGCCGGAGCACCAGGTCACCTTCTTGAAAAGCTCTAGTTTTAACCCGATGGCTGTGATAACGGCGTAAGTCTTGCTGATAAATCGCCGAATGAGCTGTTGCTATATCACGCTCCTCATCCAATAGATCCAGCGCATCTTGACATGCTTTTTCATTGTCAGCTTCAACATAAGCCGCCACACGAGGCGAGTCATGATGGATGTCACTAGGAAGAACTGCCTCTGCTCCATAAACCATGAAAAAAGGTGTGTAGCCTATAGATCTGTTTGGGGTGGTGTTGATGCTCCATAACATGGAAGGTAACTCCTCTACCCAACAACCCGACGTCCTCTGCAAGGGAACCATAAGGCGGGGCTTGACACCCTTCAAGATCTCCTGATTTGCTCTCTCAGCTTGACCATTAGATTAAGGGTGATCCACTGATGATACATCGAGCCGGATATGCTCTCGCTGCCAAAATTCCTCCATAGCACCTTTCGAAAGATTAGTGCCATTATCTGTTATAATGCTGCATGGAAAGCCAAAACTGAAGATCATCTTCTTCATGAACTGAACCGCTGTTGCTGCGTCACACTTACTGACCGGCTCTGCCTCTACCTATTTAGTGAACTTGTCAACCGCCACCAATAGGTGGGTCTTCTTATCCTTGGATCTTTTGAAAGGTCCAACCATATCAAGCCCCCAGACTGCAAACGGCCAAGTAATTGGAATCATCCTCAATTCTTGAGCCGGCACATGAGCTCGTCTTGCAAATTTCTGACATCCATCACACCTACTGACAAGGTCCTCCGCATCGGCATGAGCTGTTAACCAATAGAACCCACGACGGAAAGCTTTAGCCACAAGGGATTTTGAACCGGCATGATGACCACAATCCCCTTTATGGATCTCTCGTAAGATCTCACAACCCTCTTCTGGAGAAACACAACGTTGAAACGCCCCTGTAACACTGCGGTGATGCAATTCTCCATTAACAATTGTCATTGACTTAGACCGCCGAGCTATCTTCCTGGCTAAAGTTTCATCCTCAGGTAACTCGCCTCGGGTCATGTAAGCCAAATAAGGAACTGTCCAATCCGGGATCACGTGCAGAGCCACCACCAACTAAGCTTCTGGGTCAGGAATGGCTAAATCCTCCTCTGTAGGTAACTTGACTGACGGGTTATGTAAGACATCAAGAAATACATTAGGCGGCACCGGTTTACATTGAGAACCTAACCGGCTTAAGGCATCCGCCGCTTCATTTTTCCTTCGATCAATGTGATCCACTTGATAACCCTTAAAGTGACCAGCGATGATATACACCTCTCGTCGATAAGCCGCCATGAGTGGATTCTTAGAATCCCAAGTACCAGAGACTTGCTCAGCCACTAAGTTTGAATCACCGAAGCATTTAATCCGGCTTAAATTCATTTCCTTAGCCAACTGAAGGCCATGAAGCAAAGCTTCGTACTCAGCTGCATTGTTAGTACAAGGAAACATCAAACAGAGAACATAACAAAATTTATCACCTCGAGGGGAAGCAAGAATAACTCTAGCCCCCGAGCCCTCCAATTGCCTGGACCCATCAAAATGAATAGTCCAATATGTGTTATCCGGCTTTTCCTCTGGCATCTGCAGCTCTGTCCAATCATTGATGAAATCCACCAATGCCTGAGATTTTATAGCCGTGCGAGGCACATACTTCAACCCATGAGGTCCAAGCTCAATAGTCCACTTGGCAACCCGACCAGTTGCTTCTCTATTTTGGATGATGTCTCCCAATGGAGCAGAACTGACCACAATGATGGGATGACCCAGAAAATAATGCTTAAGCTTCCGGCTTGCCAAGAACACCCCATATATGAGCTTCTGCCAGTGTGGATATCTCTGCTTGGACTCAATAAGAACATCACTGATATAATAAACCGGCCTTTGAACCGGATGCTCCTTGCCTGCCTCCTTTTGCTCCACTACAATAGCCACACTGATGGCCCGGGCATTAGCAGCCACATATAACAGCAATGGCTCCTTATCAATAGGGGCAACAAGCATGGTGGCTCAACCAACTGTTTTTTCAGATCCTCAAAGGCTTGGTTAGCAGCGTCACTCCAAACAAAATGATTTGTCTTCTTCATCATTTGATAAAGAGGTAGAGCCTTCTCACCTAGCTGGCTCACGAATTGGCTCAGAGCCACAATACGCCCCGCTAGTCGCTGAACATCGTTGATACACACCGGTTTAGCTAGAGAGGTAATGGCCTTGATCTTCTCTCGGTTAGCTTCAATGCCTATGTCTGAAACCAGAAAACCCAAGAGCTGACCTGCTGGCACACCAAAAACACACTTGGTCGGGTTAAGCATCATCTTGTAGACCCGGAGATTGTCAAATGTCTCCTTTAAATCATCAATCAGAGTCTCTTTCTTTCTTGACTTTACTACAATGTCATCTACATAAGCATGAACGTTGCGCCCAATCTGGTTATGTAAACAGTTCTGCACACATCTATGATAAGTCACCTGGGCACTCTTGAGCCCAAAAGACATTGATACATAGCAGAAGGCTCCAAAGGGAGTTATAAATGTTGTCTTCTCCTGGTCATTAACTGCCATCTTGATCTGATGATAACTAGAATAAGCATCCAAAAAGATCAAACGCTCACTACCCGCCGTATCATCAATAATCTAATCAATATGAGGGAGAGCAAAAGGATCAGCTGGACAAGCTTTCTTTAAATCCGTGTAATCCATACACATACGCCAAGTGCCATTTTTCTTAAGCACCAGCACCGGGTTAGCCAACCACTCAGGATGAAAAACCTCAACAATAAACCCAGCCACCGGAAGCCGGGCTACCTCTTCTCCAATAGCTTTTCGCCTCTCCTCATTAAACTGGCGAAGAAACTGCCTAACCGGTTTAAATTTCGGATCAATATTAAGAGTGTGCTCAGCGAGTTCCCTCGGTACACCTGGCATGTCAGAAGGCTTCCATGCAAAAATGTCCCGGTTCTCACGGATGAACTCGATGAGCGTGCTTTCCTATTTTTGATCCAGATTGGCACTAATTGTAAACTGCCTGGATGAATCGCCAAGAACAAAATCAACCATTTTAGTATCATCTGCTGATTTAAACTTCAAAACCGGGTCATGCTCTGTTGTGGGCTTCTTCAGGGACGTCATATCTGCTGGGTCAACATTGTCCTTGTAAAACTTTAACTCTTCTGTTGCACAAACTGACTCAGCATAAGCCGCATCACCCTCTTCACACTCCAAAGCTATCTTTCGGCTTCCATGTACTGTGATGGTTCCCTTGTGACCCGACATCTTGAGCTGCAGATAAACATAATAGGGCCTAGCCATGAACTTAGCATAAGCCGACCGTCCAAACAAAGCATGATATGGGCTTTTGATTTTCACCACTTCAAAGGTCAATGTCTTCGATCTGGAATCATGGTCATCTCCAAAAGAAACCTCTAGAGCTATCTTACCCACTGGATATGCCGACTTACCAGGCACCACACCATGAAAAATCGTGTTTGACGGCTTAAGATTTTTGTCTGTCAACCCCATGCGACGGAAGGTCTCATAGCAGAGAATATTAATGTTGCTTCCTCCGTCCATGAGTACCTTAGTGAACTTATACCCTCCAACTTGAGGTGCCACCACCAACGCTAAGTGACCCGGATTATCAACTCAGGGTGGGTGATCCTCCCGGCTCCACACAATGGGCTGCTCGGACCAACACAAGTAACGAGGAACCGCCGGCTCAACAGCATTGACTGCTCTCTTATGAAGCTTCTGGTCACATTTACATAAGCTAGTTGTAAATACATGATATTGCCCACTATTCAACTGTTTTGGGTTGCTCTGATAACCAGATTGCTGCTGCTGCTGACCCCCCTGATTACCTTGCTGGTTGTAACCACCCTGGCTGCCATGATTATTCTGATTTCCCTGAAACCCGGAATTAGAGCCGCCACCGCCATGACCCGGACTGTAAGAGCCGCCAGGACCACCACCAGGCTCGTGACTGTTATGAAAAAAGTTTGAATTCTTGAACTCCCTCATGATGTTACAATCCTTCCACAGGTGCCTAGACGGTCTTTCCTTCGTACCATGTCGTGGGCAGGGCTCATTCAACATTCGCTCAAGATTGACACTAGACCCGCCGGCTCTTGGCGGCGGTTTACCCTTACGATGCTATCCATTATCTTGTGCATTGGTGTTAGCCATAAAGTCAAAACTATTATCAGCCTTGTGCTTACCGTTGCCTCCCGGGTTATACTGCTGGCCTTTGACGTTGCCACTCGTCTTTCCATTCCCTGCTTTTTTGTCATTAGACTCGGGATTCTTGGTACTATCAGAGACTGCATATTTAACCAGAGCCGCTATGAGCGTCCCCATGTCATTGCAGTGACGCTTGAGCCGCCCTAACTTCTGCTTTAGAGGCAGGAAACGACAATTGTTCTCCAACATCAACACCACTGAATTGGTGTTAATATGATCTGATGAATGTAAGATTCTTGAGACCCGGCGCACCCAATGGGTTGTTGACTCGCCTTCCTCTTGGACACAGGAGACCAAATCCACAATGGACATGGGCTGTTTACATGTATCTTTAAAGTTCTGGATGAACCGGGCCTTTAACTCGGCCCATGACTCGATGGAATTAGCTGGGAGCCCCTTTAACCAAGTACGGGCCGTTCCTTCTAGCATCAAAGGAAAGTATTTAGCACAGGATGCTTCACTAACATCCAACAACTCCATAGCCATTTCATAACTCTCAACCCACGCTTCAGGACTTAAATCAACGGTGTAATTGGGCACCTTACGAGGGGCAGACGCTCGTTCCACAGATCCGGCGCTAAACACGGCGCCCCCAAGTTTCTAAAGATCAGACCTGGCTCCACCGAGGTGGTTGGACGAATCGGAGTTGGTTGACGAGCCGCATACTGAGCCGCCAGCTCGGCCTATCGATGGGCTCTTCCTTGATCCACTACATTCTGAGCATTAGTACCACCGACCGCTGGGTCATTACCACGCGGCAGGTTATGATTCCGTCCACTGCTTGACACCGCCGGCTCATCTAAATGCATGCTGTAGCTTCGGCTTGGGCGAGGTGTGGAATGAATCCTATCACGGCTGTAAGAGGACGCTTGCTGATGCACCAATGCCGTCTGAAGAAACTCTCTAGCCCTCCGTGTCTCAACCGCCGCTGGCGAGTCACCTTCCACAGGGATAGCCGCCAGTCGGGACGCCGCAGCAACCATGTTATCCAAAGGGTTGGAGTAATGACCTGGTGGCATCGACATGTGATGTGGCGAGTTATTGTTCTGTCGAGGCGGATGCATTATACGTGGCTGAGACGGCGTTCCTGTCCTAGGCGCTCCGACCCGGTTTACGGCTGCTGGGTTACTGGTTCCTGTCCTTGGTGTGTTAAAAATGTTCCTTGCTTCAGTAGTTACCGGCAGACGACTCTGATGCCTTCTCCTCATCACTTCATTTGAGGCGTTCTGATCTAACATGAGTCGATAAGATTCCGCTTGGACTCGCTGTGCCTATGCATCCAAAGCAGCCCGCTCCTCAGACATCCTAGTTTTTTCAGCGTTCAGCGCCTCCCTGGCCTGTGCTATATCATCACGCACCTTTGCAATCGCCGCATTATGCTGATCTTGATCCGTCGGGTTAACAGCTGCCGTAATCAGCGCAGTCAGCTTGTCCAATAAGTCAGTTAAAACTTAAGCTGGCGGGCGCTCAGGGCCTCCTGCCCCGGCAGCCCCCGCCGCTCCTGACCCGGAAACCAGCTCCGACGCTGTTGATGAGTGTTGTATAGGCGCTGTACCGGCCATGAAAATCGCAACCCGGTTTGGCGGCTCACAAGGGTCCGGAATACTGTCGCCATCGGAATAGCCCCCAACCGACCGTCTTGCAATTGGTACAACGAATCTGTCTCACCAGTGGATGACCCGCCATCGGAATAGACGACGGTCTCGTCACCAGATGCTGATTTGTCCTCAGATCCCTCTCCATGGATAAATCCCACAAAGGCATGTTTCATGGTCGGCCGAATCCGGGCGGGTCTCGCACACTGAGCCGTCTTGAGAATGTTGGTGCAGATGTCCGGCTTAGGGCCTGGTTCACCGATCTTGCCGATGAAAACATGAATTCTGCCGAAGGGGACCCGATACCCATACTCTATTGAGTCGGTCTCGGGGCCCCAGCCTGCATCATCTATGTAGAGCCTGCCACGGCGACTCTTGGTCATCCGGCCCACGGCGTATCCCTTGATCCCTTCGAAGTTTCCCTTCAAGAACTCGACACCATCTTGCGAACGCCCCACGGTGGGCGCCAACTATCATGGAAATATTACGTCAGATGTCCTAGAGAGAGGACTTAGTCATGGAGCCATTGTGTTGAGGTTAGCTTAAAGGGGTTAATCAGGACAAAGGACACGAGTAGTTTATATTGGTTCGGCCCCTTACGATGAAGGTGAAAGCCTAATCCAGTTGTATGTGGAATTGCTAGGGTTTCGATGAGCGGGGAGCGAATACGCTTGACCGGCTCTCGAATATATTGTTTCTTGTCCTAAGCCGCCGCCGGGTCGTCCCCTTATATACACGGGTTGACGCCCTGTGGCTTACAGAGTCCCGGCCGGCTCATACAATGTGTCCGGCTCAGTGGCGTATCTTACATGCCTTACTTTACAAGTTTTACATACATGGCGGTTTATTCTTATGGGCCTTAAGCCGCCTTCGGGTCTGGGCCCGCTACCAAGCCTATCTATGAACCATCATGCGACCTTTAGGCTTTATAACGATAAATCTTCATGGGGATGACCCGGCCCCACCTGGGCGGGTTATACCTAATAGTTATATCCCCAACACTATGTGTGCATGAATTGTTCTTTTGTGACATGCCGATGCATAGGAAGAGAGTTAGACTTCGTCATTACATGATATATGTTGCTTTGTGCTCACTACTAAATCACAAATCATTGTTAATTAAAATTGGCTTTGATATACCTTGGGATCCGGGTGGATCCATTACTTGAGCACTATATGCTTAACTTAATGGCTTTAAAGAAAGCGCTGCCAGGGAGACAACCCGGAAGTTTTAGAGAGTCATTTATTTCTGTTGTGTGCTGTTATAAAGTTTAAAAACAAAAAAAATAAAGAGGGGAACCCAAAACTTTTCAAAAAGGAAAGTGAAAGTGAGAGAGACAAGCATTGTTGAAGTGGGGGAGCTCCTTGAACTTTGTTCATGCTCATGGAAACTTTGTAAATCTTGATTACAGAAAATTTTCAACAAAAATAATTATCCCCTTGTACAATTCCATTGTTTTGTAAAAATAATGTGCCAAGATTTGCCTTTAGGATGTTTAGATTGCTTGTTGGTTTGTGCTGTGCAGAACAGAAACTTTGGCTGTAGTGCACGATTTTAATTTTTTTACTGGAACGTCAAACGGTTTTGAAACTTTTTGCACTGTATTTATATACAAATTGTTTATTTTTTACTAATGTTTTCAGAATTTTTGGAGTACCAGAAGTATGGTGAATGTTCAGATTACTACAGACTGTCCTGCTTAAGACAAATTCTGTTTTTGATGCATAGTTTGCTTGTTTTGATGAAACTATCAATTTCTATCAGTGGATTAAGCCATGGAAAAGTTATATTATATTATCTACAATTCAAAAACAAAATATGAATTGGTTTGCAACAGTACTTAGAGTAGTGATTTGCTTTATTATACTAACGGATCTTACCAAACTTTTTGTTAAGTGTTGTGTGATTGAAGCTTTCAAGTTTTGGGAGAGATCACGATGGATGAAGGAATAAGGAGTGGCAAGAGCCTAAGCTTGGGGATGCCCGAGGCACCCCAAGGAAATATTTAAGGACTCCCAAGCAACCAAGCTTGGGGATGCCCCGGAAGGCATCCCCTCTTTCTTCTAACGATCATCGGTAATTTTACTTGGAGCTATATTTTTATTCGTCACATGATATGCATAAATCTTGGAGCGTCTTTTGCTTTTAGTTTTCACTTTTCTTTGATGCACCATGCTGGTATGATATAGTCCATGGTTGATTTATAGAATGCTCATTGCACTTCACTTATATCTTTTGAGTATGGCTTTATAGAATGCTTCATGTGCTTCACTTATATCATTTGAAGTTTGGATTGCCTGTTTCTCTCCACATTGAAAACCGCCATTTGTAGAATGCTCTTTTACTTCACTTATATTTGTTAGAGCGTGGGCATATCTTTTGTAGAAAGAATTAAACTCTCTTGCTTCACTTATATCTATTTAGAGAGATGACAGGAATTGGTCATTCACATGGTTAGTCATAAAATCCTACATAAAACTTGTAGATCACTGAATATGGTATGTTTGATTCGTTGCAATAGTTTTGCGATATAAAGATGGTGATATTAGAGTCATGCTAGTGGGTAGTTGTGGATTGTAGAAATACTTGTGCTGAAATTTGTGATTCCCGTAGCATGCACGTATGGTGAACCGTTATGTAACGAAGTTGGAGCATGAGGTATTTATTGATTGTCTTCCTTATGAGTGGTGGTCGGGGACGAGCAATGGTCTTTTCCTACCAATCTATCCCCCTAGGAGCATGCGCGTAGTACTTTGTTTCGATGACTAATAGATTTTTGCAATAATTATGTGAGTTCTTTATGACTAATCTTGAGTCCATGGATTATACGCACTCTCACCCTTCCATCATTGCTAGCCTCTTCGCTACCGTGCATTGCCCTTTCTCACGTGGCGAGTTGGTGCAAACTTCGCTGGTGCATCCAAACCCCGTGATACGATATGCTCTATCACACATAAGCCTTCTTATATCTTCCTCAAAACAGCCACCATACCTACCTATTATGACATTTCCATAGCCATTCCGAGATATATTGCCATGCAACTTCCATCATCATCATATACATGACTTGAGCATTCATTGTCATATTGCTTTGCATGGTCGTAAGATAGATAGCATGATGTTTTCATGGCTCATCCGTTTTTTGATGTCATTGCTACGCTATATCATTGCACATCACGGTACACCGCCGGAGGCATTCATATAGAGTCATATTTTTGTTCTAGTATCGAGTTGTAACATTGAGTTGTAAGTAAAAGTGTGATGATTGTCGGTGTCAAAACCAGCGGATCTCGGGTAGGGGGTCCCGAACTGTGCGTCTAAGGTTCGTGGTAACAGGAGGCGGGGGACATAATGTTTACCCAGGTTCGGGCCCTCTCGATGGAGGTAATACCCTACTTCCTGCTTGATTGATCTTGATGATATGAGTATTACAAGAGTTGATCTACCATGAGATAGTAGAGGCTAAAGCCTAGAAGCTAGCCTGTGATTCTGATTGTTGTTGTCCTATGGACTAAACCCTCCGGTTTATATAGACACCGGAGGGGGCTAGGGTTACACAAAGTCGGTTACAGAGAAGGAGATCTACATATCCGAATCGCCAAGCTTGCCTTCCACGCAAAGGAGAGTCCCGCCCGGACACGTGACGAAGTCTTTAACCTTGTATCTTCATAGTCTAACAGTCCGGCCAAAGTATATAGTCCGGCTATCCGAGGACCCCCTAATCCAGGACTCCCTCAGTAGCCCCTGAACCAGGCTTCAATGATGATGAGACCGGCGCGCAGATTGTCTTTGGCATTGCAAGGCGGGTTCCTTCTCCGAATACTCCATAGAAGATTTTAAACACAAGAATTGTGTCTGGCTCTGTAAAACAAATTCCACATACCACGTAGAGAGTATGATATTCAACAAATCTAATCTGCTGACAACTTTTCATAACGTGATATCCTGCCGTGGTCCGGTCATTACGAACCGTTTTTCCCAGCCTGCCACTGCACGTGTTGCGTGGTGGTTTTATTGGCACGTCTTGTCGAAGCAGAGATTGTGTTCCCCTTATCACATGATTATCATCAATACGGGTGTGGGTAACCCAATCGTGTTTGTTAGTATGACTCCTCGATTTCAGGCAAGTTCCAAACAGCCATGCGGAGGATGCTTGATATTCACCCTCTTTATAAAGGGGCCAAGGCCTGTCCTTTTCTTCTCGAGCTCGATCCTTCCCCTCCCCCACCTCGAGTTCCAACAACCAAGGCTCAGGCTAAGCGCTTTGGACCTTCAACCATGTCCGGATCCAACCTTCAAGGTCGGTGGATGGCCTCCTCTGTCACAGAGGATGACATCAAGGAGCTAAGGGAAGCCAGGTATCTGACCGCCGAAATCTCGCACAGGCTGCCTGCTCAAGGGCCGGTCATCCCCACTCCTGAACCCAACGAGAGTGTCGTATTTGTTTCCCACTTCCTTTGAGGGCTAGGCTTTAGTCTTGATCCCTTTGTAAGAGGGCTTATGTTCTATTACGGGCTCGATTTCCACGATCTAGCTCCAGATTCCATACTTCACATCTCGTTGTTTATCGTTGTGTGTGAGGCCTTCCTCCGCATCACCCCACACTTCGGCTTATGGCTCAAGACCTTCAATGTGAAGCCAAAGACGATCGATGGGCGACACGCAGAATGCGGAGGTGCCATAATAAGAAAAGGTGCCGATGCTCTATGGACAAAGGGTTCCTTGTCGGAGGTGTCCAACTTATGGTAGCGGGAGTGGTTTTACATCATAGCTCCCCGAGGTAAAAAGTGGGCAGCTGCCTCCGCCTTCCGATCGGGTCCCTTGCCGCAACTGGCGTCATGGGTCAACAAGGGGCTGGACTGGGGGCCAGTTAATGACGTACTGACATTGCAAAGTCGCATCCGAGATCTCCTCAAGAGGGAAGTCAGTCTTGTCAAGGTAATGCAAGTTATGCTAGTTCGTCGGGTCCTGCCATGCCAACGTCGACCTCTCCGTATGTGGGAGTTCAACCCGGAAGGACCGCGAACTATTCAGCAATTCTTCGGCGTGACGCTCGAAGAGATGTATGGATTGTTCTTCGGATCACGAATAAAGTGTCCGGACACCACCGAGGGTGCGGGTCTCCACTGCAACCGTTTAGATACCCACATAAGTAATTCTGTGGCCGAACATGCTGTCTTTTTTATTTGTCATAACATCATTCTGAAAAAATCGCTCTCGGCCAGGACTGGATAAGAAAGGCGGAGAGGATCAGGTGTTCGGCCCCCCTTCCTAAAGGCTCATCGGATCCTGTACTAGCCAGGATGCTTGAGCACGCACCTTATCAAGTGCCATCAGAGGAAGATAAAGGGAGGAATAAAGAAGCCGAAAGTGGGCTTCACACATTACTCATCCAAACCGGGGGAATTAGTGTCTCTGTGAAGGAGGATAATCGGGGAGAAGAATCTAGAATCCCCTCTCCCCAAGGAAGGAAAAGGACCACCTCTGAAGAGTTGGAAACGAAGGTTTCCAAACGAGGGAAGAAACTTCACCAGGGGGCCCTGCCCTGGAGGGCGTCCTTACCGCACAGTGCCTGCAAGGGGGCCAGCCCTCCACCGAGTTGTAAGTGAACAAGAGTAATTTGGTAAATATATCTTGCTTTATCTCTTAACACAGGCAATAACCGAGACATATATCTTGCAGTCCGTCTCATAGCCCTTCTCGACAGAGTTCGTCTTCGGGGGATCTTCTTCCGGAGATGATGGAGAGCGAAACGCCTCCCCCTGTCTCCCCGCCTCCTGGGGCGGACGACCCTGAGGTGTCATCACAGAGGATTTCTCCTGATTCACCAAGGCCAGAAGGTAACCCTTCGGCCACCCGAAGTCCGGAGTATTCGGCTCCTAAGGAGAGCAACAGAAAGAGTCCGGGACTGTCCGGTGCACAACCGGACGCTCTGATGGGTCTTTTGGAGCAAGCAGCTATCTCAGAGGCGCATCGTACTTTAATGGGTACGGTGGTTGAGAGGATTTCATCCGCCAAAAGTGGGTTGCATGAAGCTTTTACGAGCCTGCTAAGAGGCTTTGAGGTACGCAAAGTAATATATAAAATTTTTGACGGTACCGCATGTGCTAGGTGTGCTCTATACAGATAGTAGCCCTTGAGACTCTGGTTGCTGTCCAGAGGCGGCAAACAGAGGATCATAGTCCCAGGTAATGATCGCGCTGCTTTTCATGTGCAAGCGGCTGAGGGTCCGGTGGCTGGCCGGTCTGCTGAGTTTGCCGGACTGAGGCGACAACTTGACACGGCAGATGCCGACATTGCACTTGTGAACAAGCGGCTTGACGAGGCATAGGGTATGTATTTTCGGGTGGTCAACAAATATTAAGAGGAGCATGATGCTAGTATCTATAATATTCTATGACTGCAGATGGAGCTGCCACCGTGGAGACCCTTCGGGCGGAACTTGCCCGAGCCAAGGAACAAGCCAGGAGAAGTGATGCGGCCGCCCTAAAGGTGGCCGAAGACTTAAGAGCCGAACAGGCTGCTCATTGCCAGAGCGAAGATAAAATAGCCAAGATGGCTGTTGAGATGAAAGATGCCGCCGGCCGATATGAGCTTCTTGAAAAGGAAAGCCAAGCGAAAGCGGCTGACTTGAAGAAAGCCGTGGAAGCAGCCAATGAAACCCGCTCTAAAATCAGAGTGGCGAAGGAGGAGCTCCATCAAGCCAGAGATATCACGGCTAGGAAGCCCTTTTTGTTGCGGACAAAGTTCGGAGATCCGAAGTATGCCCATCTGGATCAATTATGGAGTTCTGCAGACACGTACTTGGACTTGGCAATGAGTGCTGCTGATGCGACTGAGTTTTTCAAAGATCAGAAAGATCATGAAGTGGAGAGATTGTTCTGGTCATAGTTCAGTGCTCCAACGCGTCCGCTGCTGTTAAATGAACAAATGGCCGAGTGGGCCGAGCTCCATAGGTTGTCCGGACTTGCCATGAGGTCTGCCGTGGATCATCTTTAGCCGAAGGGACCAAGGCCGAATAGTTATTTTGGTTTAGTGCAATGATTCCTTGGTGTTGTGCCGCATATCGACGCTGTAAAGAGGTCGATGTGCATAGAGGGTGCGCGGATGGCTCTTGCCCGTGTTAAGACATGATGGGCAGAGATGGAGGCCACCGCTATTGCAACCCGGGATCCGGCTGTAGGCCAGGTCTCGGCTGAGCACTATTTGGAAGAAGTCCTAGAAGGTGCTCGTTTAATAGAGGCGCAGTGCTTGAAGAGTATCATGTTCGAGTGACATGTATCCCAATTGTAAAAACAATGCTATTTGGATTACAAAGGCCGTGTGTCAGGACCCCGATTCCAAGTCACATCGATCTAGCAGGTAACACCTCATATCACTTTGCGGCCTCACGCACGGTATTCCCACGGGTGTCGCCTTACCATGGCCGGGACCATTTGCGCCTTTTGGCTCACGCATATGATAGTGTCGCTAGCATCCATATGACAGAGAACCCGGGCCGACATGACTAGTCGTGAACCCAAAGTGGCACTAACTTACGGGGACAGGCATACATGAATCAACATCGAGCATGTCGGTCAGCAGCGTGCGAATCCGGGCTGTAGCACTGGGCTAACAGGACTTCGGTGAACCGTGCTGTAGCAGGCTAGGCAGGACTCCGGATGTCACCGCGTAACATTTCCCTGAAGGGACAGACACAGGAACGAAGTGAATCACATGCCGGCCAGTCAAGTGTTCCGGAGCAGTAGTGTTGGGCTAGCAGGACTCCGGTGAACCGGGCTGTAGCGGACTACTATGGCTCATGGAAGCACAAGACTACATTTCCCCATAAGAGAGGCTATGAAGGATAAACAACTAGGTTGTCGGATCCCACACATACCAAGCATTTCAATCATACACACAATATGCTCAATATGTGCAATACAACATGGCATCACAGCAAGACTCTATGACTTAGAGTATTTATTGATTAGGCTCCGAGGAGCGAGATATTACAAGCATGGGTCTCATGACCCAACATTCAGAGCATACAAGTCAAAGCACATGCAGAAGCTTAACATGTCTGAGTACAGACATCTACAAATGAAAAAGGCTGAGAAGCCTGACTATCTACCAGATCCTGCTGAGGCACAAAATCGTAGCTGAGGTATCAAGCTAAACATCGAAGTCCACACGGAACTACTAGCGAGACTAAAGTCTCTCTACAAAACATAAATTAAGCAAACGTGAGTACAAATGTACCCAGCAAGACTTACATCAGAACTAGCTACATATGCATCAGTATCAAGAAAGGGGTGGTGGAGTTTAACTACAGCAAGCCAGCTTTGACTCGGTGGCTATCCTGAACTACGACTGCAAGTAACTCTTTTGAGGTGGCGCACACGAGCCCACATATTCACCATATCAATACTCCACTATGGATCCACTCCCGTCTCCCTACGAGAATGCCATCCATAGCACTCACGCTTATCTTGCGCATTTTAGAGTGTCCACTTTCACTTGTCTATGAACTATGCAAGGGGTCCAAGTTTCCATATCCGAGGAATCCGGCTATTCGAATAGTAATGATAACCCTGTAGGGGTGTACTTCTTCACACACGCTCTCGCCACTTACCACCATGTACACATCGTGTATCTCGGCAACCTTCAAGCGGAAGCCTGGCGAGGGAGTCGGCCACGACCTGACTAACCAACAAGTCTCTAGTCCAGGTTTATCGCCTATTCGGGTTCCATCCGCAAGGAGATCCAACCGGGGTGTCCCTCACGGCCCCAAATGATGTGTGCAGGGTTCCCAAGCCCACCATCCGGGTGCCACTTGGTACACCGTGCCACTGTGCCTAGTCTGTCCCAAGCCCACCAGTACCGGTTGCCACCTGGTAGACTACTAACACTACCTACAAACACCAGAAACTAGTTGCAACTCCTGGACAGAGATCAGGTTGATTAATAAGTCGAGAGAGCTTGGAGCGCCCGGAGCCCAATGTGTAGTAGTAACTGTTCATGGATCACAAACACAGAACTCAGTTCCTAAGGACGGCTGCAATGAGACAACCCACGATGTACTCCTACATGGCCTCTCACCACTACCTTTACCAAATCGTGTTCACACACTTAGCTCACACACAGTAGGACATGTTCATGACCATTCCAATTCATCCCCGATGAATCAGACCTAACTCAACTCTAAGCAGTAGCAGGCATGACAAACAAGCATGAATGAGTAGGCACATCAGGGCTCAAACAACTCCTACTCATGCTAGTGGGTTTCATCTATTTACTGTGGCAATGACAGGTCATGCAAAGGAAAGGGGTTCAGCTACCGTAGCATGTAACAGTTGAATCGTTGTTGTCCTAATGCAGTAAAAGAGAGCAGGAGCGAGAGAGTGGGATTGTATCAGAATGAACAAGGGGGTTTTGCTTGCCTGGCACTTCTGAAGATATTATAACTCTTCATCGGTGTCATCGAACTCATCGTCGGAAGCATGTCTATCAAGAGGGGACAAATACCGGCAACAGAGAAGGAGAGCACAATCAATGCAATGCACAATATGATGCATGATCATGACATGTCAATATGCTGTGTTTTGAGCTAATGCAACTAGCAACATGTTAAATGGAGTTGGTTTGAACCCTAGGTTCAAATTCAAACTCCATATGTGAGGGTTTAAATGCCCTTTATATGATTTGACCTAAAAATCAGCCATAAGTTGTTCTAACATGCATGAAAATGGTATAGATGGATAGATTGGATTTTTCTGATCATTTTTCATATATAATTTATTTCATTTGGAGTTACGGTTGATTTACTATGAATTTTTGAAGTTTTGGACATTTTCTGGAATTTTCTCATTATTTTAAATCCAGAAAATGATTTACTATGTCAGCATGACATAGGTGTGACGTCAGCAGGTCAACTGGGCATGGTTCTTGTCAAACTTGACCAGTGGGACCCACTGGTCAGTGACCCAGTGACATTTAGTGTCACAGACAGGTGGGTCCGGTCAACGGCCACGTCAGCGAGGTCAATGCCGACGCGTGGGGCCACTGTGTTTAGATTAATCTTAATCTATTTTTGTTAGCTGGTAAGTTAGGCAGCGGGGCCCGCATGTCAGTGTGAGTGTGGGTTAATTAGCGGGGTCATTTACTGCTAATGACGGTGCCACGTCATCATCGCTGGCGTTTAACCATGTCCCGAGCTCGCTTGCTTCGGTGGATAGGCCCGTGGCGTCTTGGCGGAGCGGTTGGACGGCTAGGGAGGCAAGGGGTGGGCTAGGGGGAGGGCAGCGAGGGGCAGCGACGGTGGCGCTCGGCCGGTGAGAGAGAGAGAGAGCCAGGGGAGGGGAGAGGTTGCGGGTGAGAGAGAAGAGAGAGAGGTCAGGGGGTCTCTGGGCGTCTCCAAACGCGGGATCAGGGAGAAGGACGGGCCCCCGGCGCGAAGCAGGAGGTGGCCGTAGCTGCGCGTGCATCGACACGCACCTGCTCCTATTGGCAGGAGGAAGACGACACGGTGGGGGTAGGTGGGCTGGACCAGGTAGGTGGGCCGCCAGGTGGGTGCGGGTAAGAGGCCCGGTGGCCTCTCATTTTTCTTTTGTTTCTGTTTTTCTATTCTGTTATTCTGTTTTGTTTTGGTTTGCCACTGTTTAAACTCAAAACAAATTCAAATCAGTGCCAAAACTTTCTGTAAATACCTATGTGGCTTATATGGACTTTTCCAAGTGCACAAATATTTCTAATACATTTGAAAATATATTCTATATATTAGGAATATAAATTCAAATTCAAATACAATATGATTTAATTTCAGTGCCCAAAATATTCCTTAAAAATGTTCAATATTTTTGGTTTGGATCCAAAGCCTTGCCAAAATAGCAAACATTGATGAAGGGTACTTTGGTTCATTGAAAGCATTTTTTTGCTAGACCTAATTGAATTTCAAAGTGCTAGGGTTTGATCAATCCCCATTTCAAATTCAAATATAATTTAAACATGATGCAACAAAATGCAAAACACCAGGCAGTACCAGAAGCTAGGGATGTGACATCGTTTTTATACTTTTGCCTGAAAGTATTATAATGCCTCCTGTGCGGCCGTTTATGTATGTATATAACCTGAAAGTTTGCAGTCGTCGGCTTCAGCCTTCACGCACATAATGTGGGGGTGTTTAGAAAAGCACGTATTCACACTTGACCCAACGTCTTGGTCCATTAAGGAGGTGATAGCGCGGTGAACAAGGCAATCAGACTATATAGCTTTAACACTTTCACTTAGCCATAGGAGTTTGACGGTGGGGCTACTATATAGCCCCTGGTACTTCCGCGCTTATCCGAATACAGTGCGCGTACATACATGACCGGTAAACCGGTCCTTCGTTAATGCGGAGGAATCGCGAAGATTCCGCTGAGTCATCGAGTGGTTGACCAGTCTCGCGCTTTATCATGACAGTCAGTTTTCGGCTTTCTCTACTGAGGTGCTCATCCAGATGAACTAGGGCACCATCGCAGTAGTTCTCCCGGTGCCACCTTAGCCGATAGAGCAGAACGTAAGGTAGCAAAACACGGGAGCCGGGCAAACCCAACTATTGACCAAAGACATGATTCGGAGATGATGCATATAAGG
The DNA here is from genome assembly GCF_002162155.2 of Triticum dicoccoides. Lineage (NCBI taxonomy): Eukaryota > Viridiplantae > Streptophyta > Magnoliopsida > Poales > Poaceae > Triticum > Triticum dicoccoides. Next base: position 490,902,203 of record NC_041380.1, read on the forward strand.
CCAAACTCGCGACGCCGAACACTCCCTAAGGTATTCGGACTTTACAACATATACTGGGCTGGGTAACGCCCTCGATAATGAGCCCTGAATTTTCAGGTACTTGCATTAGTCTGACGTGACGAAATGCCAATAACGCCAGCATCCCTTTCGGTTGTGTTGAGTATCCGGAGGGAGTGAAGCAACAAGAGACAGTAAAAAAGGTTTACACAGGGTCTTAATCTAAAAAGAAGCCTTTGAGCGGGGCCCTGCTGCATGTCTACGCCCGTGTCTCCATTGTGCCGTATCCTGGAAGGGTGTAGCACGATGATCATCTGTAAAAGAGAAAAACCCAGGTGAAAGTCTTTGTGCAAAAAATTGGTTATTCTTTAATGAACCATTAAAACACAATCTAAATAGGGTCAAGCCGAACTGTAGCCCTTTTTACACGCGGGAAGCCCCTAGCACCACCTATGGAGGTATATCCATCGACCCAATCTCAGGTTTATCTAAGCTGTTACAGCTAGTGGTGCATCGGACTCGTCTAACCGTGTCCGCGGTCTTGACGATCGATCATTTCTTCTGGTTGGAGAGGCCATTCAGTGATTGGCTGCTAGAGCCGCCACGTATTCCTCCATACTTGAGGAACGCTCTATGTTTCCGCTAACTATGATGATGCCACGTGGACCGGGCATCTTAAGCTTAAGATAAGCGTAATGCGGTACTGCATTAAAACGAGCGAAGGTCGTTCTTCCGAGTAGTGCGTGATGGCCGCTTCGGAATGGAGCGGTGTCGAAGTTTAATTCTTCACTTCGGAAGTTGTCGGGAGAACCGAATACAACCTCTAGTACTAGAGAGCCCATGAAGCGGGCCTCTGGTCCTGGTATTACTCCTTTAAAGGCAGTATTGCTTTGGCTGATTCATGTCGGGTCTATCCCCATTTTGCGGATGGTATCCTGATATATCAGATTAGGACTACTGCCGCCGTCCATAAGGACTCGGGTGAGATGGTATCTGTCAATTATTGGGTCTAGCACCAAGCCAGCCGATCCTCTGTGCCGGATACTAGTCGGTGACCCCTGCGATCAAAAGTGATCGGGCAGGCTGACCAAGGGTTGAACTTGGGGGGTGATGGGCTCCACGGCGTATACGTCTCGGGGTGCGTGCTGGCGCCTCCTCTTCGGTATGTGAGTTGCGTAAATCATGTTCACTGTTTTGACCTCTAGTGGGAATTTTTTCTGTCCCCTAGTGTTCGGCTGGCGAGGCTCATCCTCGTCTTTGCTTGGTGTCTCCCTCCCCTTGTGTTCGATGTTTAGCTTGCCGGCCTGCTTGAAGACCCAGCATTCTCTGTTGGTGTGATTTGCAGGTTTGTCGGAGGTGCCATGAATCTGACATAATATGTGTAGAATCTTGTTTAGGCTGGACGGTCCATCTCTGCTGCCTTTAAATGGCTTTTTTCCGTTGATCGGGTCGAGAGCCCCTGAATCCGGCGTTTACCACCATGTTGTCTGGGCTGTCTTCGTTATTTCGACGCTTGCTTTTATTGCGTCACGGTTCCCCGTTGCCATCCCTGACTTCGGATGTGCCTGGGTTGCTGGTGCCGCTATGGGCCAGCCAACTGTCTTCGCCTGTGCAAAAGCGGGTCATAACGCTTGTTAGGGCTGTCATTGTCCTTGGTTTTTCCTGGCCGAGGTGTTTGGCGAGCCATTCGTTCCAGACACTGTGCTTGAAATCCGCTAAGGCTTCGGCATCCGGGCAGTCGACAATTTGATTCTTCTTCGTGAGGAATCAGTTCCAAAGCTTTCAGGCTGACTCTTCGGGCTGTTGAATTATGTGACTTAAATCGTCTGCGTCCGGAGGTCGGACATAGGTCCCTTGAAAATTGTCCCTAAAAGCATCCTCAAGCTCTTCCCAACTTCCAATTGAGTTTTCGGGGAGGCTTTTCAGCCAGTGTCGAGCTGGTCCTTTCAACTTGAGGGGCAGGTATTTGATGGCGTGGAGATCATCTCCGCGAGCCATGTGGATGTGAAGGATAAAATCTTCAATCCAGACCCCAGGGTCTGTCGTTCTATCGTATGCCTCTATGTTCACGGGTTTGAATCCCTCTAGAAATTCATGATCCAGCACCTCATCGGTGAAGCATAGGGGGTGCGCGGCACCCCTGTATTTGGATGTGTCATGGCATTCTTCAGACGGTTGTAGCGTTTGGTTTTGATACCGAGCTATTATTCGGTCAGTAAATACATTTGGGCGGCCATGATTCTGTGCCGGAGCGCGCTTCCTGGATCCGTAGATGGACCTGGCCATACCGGCTTTTTTGTGCAGGTCTTTGCATAAATCATGCGCTGACTTGTGTGCGATGTCGTTAGCCGCCCTATCGTGGCCACGGGGTGGTTGATCATGTTGATCGGCCATTTTATTTTTCTGCTAAATGGGCTCTAAAGCCTCGTCGTCGAATTCAGGCAGCAGCTTGCACTTTGGATAGCTCTTTGTGTGGCGACTGCCGCCGTACTTTTCTTCAGTGTCAAGCACTTTATTCCATCTGCTGTTGAGCGTATTCTGCGCGGCCTTAAGCCTTTTCTTCTGCTTCTTCAGGCTCCTCGCGGTGGCAATAAGCCTTCTATGGAGGTTCTCTTGTTCCAAGTGCCTTTCCGAGGTGATGTGTGCATTGTCGTACGAACTGTTCTCCTCTCCGGAGGCAGGTTGATGAGCTTTACCCTCGGCGTTGCCATGATCGGACAGCGGCTCAGTACTATGTTCACCGTCCGCTCTCTCATCCTGCTCCATCGCTGGGTCCATATGGTCGTCGTTTCCTTTGGAGTCGACCAGGGTATTATTCTTTCTTGCGCTGTTATCGTTGTTTTTGCTGAGGCGGGATTTGGAGCGGCGCCTACGTCGTCGCTTTGGTTGCTTCTCGAGGGGACTATCCTTCATTGCATCCTTCCGTTCCTCGTTGTTGTTTTCTTTGGGTGTATCCACCATGTATATATCGTGTGATGAAGTGGCTATCCAGCGCCCTGTGGGTGGTGGTTCCTGTTCCTCTCCTGCATCGTCGTCCATACCGTCGATGTCTTCAGAGTCGAAATCAAGCATGTCGGTTAGGTCGTCGATAGTGGCTATTAAGTGGGTGGTGGGTGGGGAACGAATTCATTCGTCGTCCGCTTCCCACTCGAGCCGGACATAGTTCGACCGAGGGTCTCCTGACAAGGAGAGAGACCTCAATGAATCTAGCACATCGCCCAAGGGCGAGTGCAGAAAAATATCCGCGGAGGTAAACTCCATGATTGGTGCCCAATCAGATTGGATAGGCACGGACTCAGGCGGTTCGAAGCCTGTGGCCGGGGATGAATCCAAGGGTCTGGTAACACAGGTCTCATAGGAGGTGAAGTCAGTATTCAGCTCTATCGCCGCTGAGTGTGCGGCCTCCATGGCGAGGACCGTCCACCCGTCCTTGGATGGCGTGATCTGCTCCAAATTGAGGGCCAGAGTAACCTCAGGTGTGATCTCCCGAACACCGTCCGATGGCAGAGCTAAGTCATGCTCGTCGTGACTGTGTGGCGCGCCTGACATGAGCTCGAATCCGTTGAAGATCAAGTCTCCGCGGATATCAGCAGTGTAGTTCAAGCTTCCAAATCTGACCTGATGGCCAGGGGCGTAGCTATTGATTTGCTCTAGATGGCCAAGCGAGTTGGCCCGCAGTATGAAGCCGCCGAATACAAAGATCTGTCTGGGGAGAAAAACCTCACCCTGGATCGCATTGTTACCGATGATAGAAGGAGCCATCAAGCCTTTATCATGACGGCACAGTGGAACTCTCAATGAAAGCACCAATGTTGGTGTCAAAACCGGCGGATCTCGGGTAGGGGTCCCGAGCTGTGCGTCTAAGGCTGATGGTAACAGGAGGCGGGGGACACAATGTTTACCCAGGTTCGGGCCCTCTCGATGGAGGTAATACCCTACTTTCTGCTTGATTGATCTTGATGATATGAGTATTACAAGAGTTGATCTACCACGAGATCATAGAGGCTAAACCCTAGAAGCTAGCCTATGATTCTGATTGTTGTTGTCCTACGGACTAAACCCTCCAGTTTATATAGACACCGGAGGGGGCTAGGGTTACACAGAGTCGGTTACAGAGAAGGAGATCTACATATCCGAATCGCCAAGCTTTCCTTCCACGCAAAGGAGAGTCCCACCCGGACACATGACGAAGTCTTCAACCTTGTATCTTCATAGTCCAACACTCCGACCAAAGTATATAGTCCGGCTGTCCGAGGACCCCCTAATCCAGGACTCCCTCAATGATCATCATTATTAGAACATTGTCCCATGTGAGGTTATCAAAATAAAAGCTGTCAAAGAAGCCCTCCCCCCCCAAAAAAAGAGAGAGGCCAAAGAAACCTATAAAATAAAGAAAAGAAAAAAAGAGAGAAAAGAGAGAAGGGACAATGTTACTATCCTTTTACCACACGTGTGCTTCAGAGTAGCACCATGTTCTTCATATAGAGAGTCTCTTGAGTTATCACTTTCATATACTAATGGGAATTTTCATTATAGAACTTGGCTTGTATATTCCAACGATGGGCTTCCTCAAATGCCCTAGATCTTCTTGAGCAAGCAAGTTGGATGCACACCCACTTAGTTTCAGTTTGAGCTTTCATACACTTATAGTTCTTAGTGCATCCGTTGGCAATCCCTACTCCTCGCATTGACATCAATTGATGGACATCTCCATAGCCCGTTGATTAGCCGCGTCGATGTGAGACTTTCTCCCTTTTTATCTTCTCCACACAACCTCCACCATCATATTCTATTCCACCTATAGTGTTATGTCCATGGCTCACGCTCATGTATTGCGTGAAAGTTGAAAAGGTTTGAGAACGTCAAAAGTATGAAACAATTGCTTGGCTTGTCATCGGGGTTGTGCATGATTTGAATATTTTGTGTGGTGAAGATGAAACATAGCCAGACCATATGATTTTGTAGGGATAACTTTCTTTGGCCATGCTATTTTGAAAAGACATGATTGCTTTATTAGTATGCTTGAAGTATTATTGTCTTAATGTCAAATGATAGACTATTGCTTTGAATCACTCGTGTCTTAATATTCATGCCATGATTAGATTACATGATCAAGATTATGCTAGGTAGCATTCCACATCAAAAATTATCTTTTTTATCATTTAACTACTTGAGGACGAGCAGGAATTAAGCTTGGGGATGCTGATACATCTCTGTCGTATCTATAATTTTTGATTGTTCCATGCCAATATTATACAACTTTCATATACTTTTGGCAACTTTTTATACTATTTTTGGGACTAACATATTGATCCAGTGCCCAGTGCCAGTTCCTGTTTGTTGCATGTTTTTTGTTTCGTAGAAAATCCATATCAAACGGAGTCCAAACGGGATAAAAACTGACGGAGATTTTTTTGGAATATATGTGATTTTTGGGAAGAAGAATTAATGCGAGACGATGCCCGAGGGGGCCACGAGGCAGGGGGGCGCACCCAAGGGGGTCAGGCGCGCCCTGGGCCCTCATGGCCACCCCGTAAGGCAGTTGGTGCCCTTCTTTCTCCGCAAGAAAGCCAATATCTGGATAAAAATTGTGTCCAAAATTTAGCCCAATCGTAGTTACGAATCTTCGGGAATTTAAGAAACGGTGAAAGGGCAGAATCAGCCAGCGCAGAAACAAAGAGAGACAGAGAGACAAATCCAATCTCGGAGGGGCTCTCGCCCCTCCCATGCCATGGAGACCAAGGACCAGAGAGGAAACCCTTCTCCCATCTAGGGAGAAGGTCAAGGAAGAAGAAGAATAAGGGGGGCTCTCTCCCCCTCTCTTCCGGTGGCGTCGGAACGCCACCTGTGCCATCATCATCACCGCAATCTACACCAACAACTTCACTGCCATAATCACCAACTCTTACCCCCCTCTATGCAGCGGTGTAACCCCTCTTTTACCCGCTGTAATCTCTACTTAAACATGGTGCTCAACGCTATATATTATTTCCCAATGATGTATGGCTATCCTATGATGTTTGAGTAGATCTGTTTTGTCCTATGGGTTAATTGATGATCATGATTGGTTTGAGTTGCATGTTTTATTATTGGTGCTATCCTATGGTGCTCTCTGTGTCGCGCAAGCGTGAGGGATCCCCGCTGTAGGGTTTGCAATATGTTCATGATTTGCTTATGGTGGGTGGCGTGAGTGGCAGAAGCACAGACCCGAGTAAGTAGGTTGTTTGCGTATGGTAGTAAAGAGGACTTGATGCCTTATAATGCTATGGTTGGGTTCTACCTTAATGATCTTTAGTAGTTGCGGATGCTTGCTAGAGTTCCAATCATAAGTGCATATGATCCAAGAAGAGAAAGAGTGTTAGCTTATGCCTCTCCCTCAAATAAAATTGCAATAATGATTACTGGTCTAGTTATCGATTGCTTAGGGACAAATAACTTTCCCATGACAAAAAGCTCTCTATTGAAACTAATTTAGTTGTGTCTTTATATAAACAGCCCCTACTTTTTATTTACGTGCTCTTTATTATCTTGCAAACCTATCCAACAAGACCTACAAAGTACTTCTAGTTTCATACTTGTTCTAGGTAAAGCGAACGTTAAGCGTGTGTAGAGTTGTATCGGTGATCGATAGAACTTGAGGGAATATTTGTTCTACCTTTAGCTACTTGTTGGGTTCGACACTCTTACTTATCGGAAGAGGCTACAATTGATCCCCTATACTTGTGGGTTATCAATGCTCATATTAGTTCCTACATATTCTACGAAGATCTTTATCAGTCAAACTGTAATGACAACATACGTCATTCCCTTTGTCATCGGTATGTTACTTGCCCGAGATTCGGTCGTCCGTATCTCCATACCCAGTTCAGTCTCATTACTAGCAAGTCTCTTTATTCGTTCCGTAATGCATCATCCCTCAACTAACTCATTAGTCACATTGCTTGCAAGGCTTATCATGATGTGCATTACCGAGAGGGCCCAGAGATACCTCTCCGATACTCGGAGCGACAAATCCTAATCTCGATCAATGCCAACCCAACAAACACCTTCGGAGATACCTGTAGAGCATCTTTATAATAACCCAGTTATGTTCTGATGTTTGATAGGACACAAGGTACTCCTCCGGTATTCGAGAGTTGCATAATCTCATAGTCAAAAGAATATGTATAAGTCATGAAGAAAGCAATAGCAATAAAACTTAACGATCATTATGCTAAGCTAACGGATGGGTCTTGTCCATCACATCATTCTCCTAATGATTTGATCTCGTTCATCAAATGACAACACACGTCTATGGTTAGGAAACTTAACCTTCCTTGATTAACGAGCTAGTCTAGTAGAGGCATACTAGGGACACTGTGTTTTGTCTATGTATTCATAGAAGCATCAAGTTTCCGATTAATACAATTCTAGCATGAATAATAATCATTTATCATGATACAAGGAAATATAAATAACAACATTATTATAACCTCTAGGGCATATTTCCTTTAGTCTCCCACTTGCACCAGAGTCAATAATCTAGATTACACTGTAATGATTCTAACACCCATAGAGTCTTGGTGCTGATCATGTTTTGCTCATGGAAGTGGTTTAGTCAACGTGTCTGCCACATTCAGATCCGTATGTATTTTGAAAATCTCAATGTCTCCCTCCTCGACTTGAGCATGGATGGAGTTGAAGCATCTCTTGATGTGTTTGGTTCTCTTGTGAAATCTAGATTCCTTCGCCAAGGCAATTGCTCTAGTATTGTCACAAAAGATTTTTATTGGACCCGAGGCACTAGGTATTACACCTAGATCGGATATGAAATCCTTCATCCAGAATCCTTCATTCGCTACTTCCTAAGCAGCTATGTACTCCGCTTCACATGTAGATCCTGCCACGACGCTAGGCTTGGAACTGCATGATGTCTACTACACAAACTTCTTCTTCTAGACGTTGTTGGGCCTCCAAGTGCAGAGGTTTGTAGGATAGTAGCAAATTTCCCTCAAGTGGATGACCTAAGTTTATCAATCCGTGGGATGCGTAGGATGAAGATGGTCTCTCTCAAACAACCCTGCAACCAAATAACAAAGAGTCTCTTGTGTCCCCAACACACCCAATAAAATGGTACATTGTATAGGTGCACTAGTTCGGAGAAGAGATGGTGATACAAGTGCAATATGGATGGTAGATATAGGTTTTTGTAATATGAAAATATAAAAACAGCAAGGTAACTAATGATAAAAGTGAGCGAAAACGGTATTCCAATGCATTGAAAGAAGGCCTAGGGTTCATACTTTCACTAGTGCAAGTTCTCTCAACAATAATAACATAATTGGATCATATAACTATCCCTCAACATGCAACAAAGAGTCACTCCAAAGTCACTAATAGCGTAGAACAAACGAAGAGATTATTGTAGGGTATGAAACCACCTCAAAGTTATTCTTTCTGATCGATCTATTCAAGAGTCCGTAGTGCAATAACACAAAGCTATTCTTTCCGTTCAATCTATCCTAGAGTTTGTACTAGAATAACACCTTAATACACAAATCAACCAAAACCCTAATGTCACCTAGATACTCCAATGTCACCTCAAGTATCCATGGGTATGATTATACGATATGCATCACACAATCTCAGATTCATCTATTCAACCTACACAAAGAACTTCAAAGAATGCCCCAAAGTTTCTACCGGAGAGTCAAGACGAAAACGTGTGCCAACCCCTATGCATAAGTTCACGAGGTCACGGAACTTGCAAGTTTATCACCAAAACATACATCAAGTGGATCACGCGAATATCCCATTGTCACCACAGATAAGCACATGCAAGACATACATCAAGTGTTCTCAAATCCTTAAAGACTCAATCCGCTAAGATAACTTCAAAGGGAAAACTCAATCCATTACAAGAGAGTAGAGGGGGAGAAGCATCATAAGATCCAACTATAATAGCAAAGCTCGCGATACATCAAGATCGTGCCGAATCAAGAACACGAGAGAGAGAGAGAGAGAGAGAGAGAGAGAGATCAAACACATAGCTACTGGTACATACCCTCAGCCCCGAGGGTGAACTACTCCCTCCTCGTCATGGAGAGCGTCGGGATGATGAAGATGGCCACCGGAGAGGGATTCCCCCCTCCAGCAAGGTGCCATAACGAGTCTAGATTACTTTTCGACGGCTACAGAGGCTTGCGGCGGCGTAACTCCCGATCTAGGTTATTTTCTGGAGGTTTATGTATTTATAAGAATTTTTGGCGTCGGGAACAAGTCAGGGGGGGTCTCCGAGTCGTCCACGAGATAGGGGGCGGGCCCGGGGGTAGGGCGCGCCCCCCACCCTCGCGGATGGCCCGGGAATCTTCTGGCCCAACTCTTTTACTCTGGGGGCTTCTTTTGGTCCATAAAAAATCATCAAAAATTGGCACGTCAATTGGACTGTTTGGTATTCCTTTTCTGTAGAACTCAAAAACAAGGAAAAAACAGAAACTGGCACTAGGCTCTAGGTTAATAGTCCCAAAAATCATATAAAATATCATAGAAATGCATATAAAACATACTAGATGGACAATATAATAGCATGGAACAATAAAAAATTATAGATACGCCGGAGACGTATCAAGCATCCCCAAGCTTAATTCCTGCTCGTCCTCGAGTAGGTAAATGATAAAAACAGAATTTTTGATGTGGAATGCTACCTAACATAATTTTCAATGTAATTTTGTTTATTGTGGCATGAATATTCAGATCCGAAAGATTCAAGACAAAAGTTTAATATTGACATAAAAACAATAGTACTTCAAGCATACTAACCAAGCAATTATGTCTTCTCAAAATAACATAGCCAAAGAAAGCTCATTCCTACAAAATCATATAGTTTGTCCATGCTTCATTTTCGTCACACAAAATGCTCCCATCATGCAGAACCCCGATGACAAGCCAAGCAATTGTTTCATACTTTAGTATTCTAAAACCTTTTCAACTTTCACGCAATACATGAGCGCGAGCCATGGACATAGCACTATGGGTGGAATAGAATATGATGATGGAGGTTGTGTGGATAAGACAAAAAAAGGAGAAAGTCTCACATCAATGCGGCTAATCAACGGGCTATGGAGATGCCCATCAATTGATGTCAATGCGAGTAGGGATTGCCATGCAATGGATGCACTAGAGCTATAAATGTATGAAATCTCAACAAAAGAAACTAAGTGGGTGTGCATACAACTTGCTTGCTCATGAAGACCTAGGGCATTTGAGGAAGCCCATTGTTGGAATATGCAAGCCAGGTTCTATAATGAAAAATTCCCACTAGTATATGAAAGTGACAACATAAGAGACTCTCTATCATGAAGATCATGGTGCTACTTTGAAGCACAAGTGTGGTAAAAGGATAGTAGCATTGCCCCTTCTCTCTTTTTCTCTCATTTTTTTCTTTTTTTGGGCCTTCTATTTTTTTATTTGGCCTTTCTCTCTCTTTTTTATTTATTTCCTCATGGGACAATGCTCTAATAATGATGATCATCACACTTCTATTTATTTACAACTCGAAACTAGAACAAAATATGACTGTATATGAATGTCTCCGGCGGTGTACCGGGATGTGCAATGATTCAAGTATGACATTTATAAAAAAATTGAGCGGTGGCTTTGCCACAAATATGATGTCAACTAGATGATCATGCAAAGCAATATGACAATGATGAAGCGTGTCATAATAAACGGAATGGTGGAAAGTTGCACAACAATATATCTCGGAATGGCTATGGAAATGCCATAATAGGTAGGTGTGGTGGCTGTTTTGAGGAAGATATAAGGGGGCTTATGTGTGATAGAGCGTATTATATCATGGGGTTTGGATGCACCGGCAAAGTTTGCATGAACTCTTGGCGTGAGAAAGGGCAATGCACGGTACCAAAGAGGCTAGCAATGATGGAAGGATGAGAGTGCGTATAATCCATGGACTCAACATTAGTCATAAAGAACTCACATACTTATTGCAAAAATCTACAAGTCATCAAACACAAAGCACTAAGCGCATGCTCCTAGGGGGATAGATTGGTAGGAAAAGACCATCGCTCGTCCCCGACCGCCACTCATAAGGAAGGCAATCAAAGAAACACCTCATGCTTCAAATTTGTCACACAACGGTTACCATACGTGCATGCTACGGGGCTTGCAAACCTCGACACAAGTATTTCTCAATTTCACAACTACTCAACTAGCATGACTCTAATATCACCATCTTCATATCTCAAAACAATCATAAAGAATCAAACTTCTCATAGTATTCAATGCACTTTATATGAAAGTTTTTATTATACCCATCTTGGATGCCCATCATATTAGGACTAAATTCATAACCAAAGCAAATAACCATGCTGTTCTAAAAGACTCTCAAAATAATATAAGTGAAGCATGATAGTTCATCTATTTCTTCAAAATAAAACCACCACCGTGCTCTAAAAAGATATAAGTGAAACACTAGAGCAAATGACAAACTACTCCGAAAGATATAAGTGAAGATCAATGAGTAGTTGAATAATTATGCAACTATGTGAAGACTCTCTAACATTTAAGAATTTCAAATATTGGGATATTATTCAAACAACAAGCAAAGCAAAATAAAATGACGCTCCAAGCAAAACACATATCATGTGGTGAATAAAAATATAGCTCCAAGTAAAGTTACCGACAAACGAAGACGAAGAAGGGGATGCCATCCGGGGCATCCCCAAGCTTAGGCTCTTGGTTGTCCTTGAATATTACCTTGGGGTGCCTTGGTCATCCCAAAGCTTAGGTTCTTGCCACTCCTTATTCCATAGTCCATCGAATCTTTACCCAAAACTTGAAAACTTCACAACACAAAACTCAACAGAAAACTCGTAAGCTCCGTTAGTATAAGAAAATAAATCACCACTGTTGGTACTGTTGTGAACTCATTATAAATTCATATTGGTGTAATATCTACTGTATTACAACTTCTCTATGGTTCATACCCTCCGATACTACTAATAGATTCATCAAAATAAGCAAACAACACAATGAGAACATAATCTGTCAAAAACAGAACACTCTGTAGCAATCTGGAGGTTTTGAGTACTTCTGTAACTCCAAAAATTCTGAGAAATCAAGACGACCTAAATAATTTGTATATTGATCTACTGCAGTTGGAATTGGTATTTTATCGCTCTCTGGTAAAAAATGAAAATTATTTTTATGAGCGCATACTTTCTGTTTTTATCAGCAAGATCAAACAACAATCACCCAAGAAGATCCTAAAGGCTTTACTTGGCACAAACACTAATTAAAACATAAAAACACATCTAACCAAACACTAGATAGATTATTTATAACTAAACAGGAGCAAAAGGCAAAGGACAAAAATAATATTGGGTTGCCTCCCAACAAGCGCTATCGTTTAACGCCCCTAGCTAGGCATGATGATTTCAATGATGCTCACATAAAATAAGAATTGAAATATAACGGGAGCATCATGAAGCATATGACAAGCACATTTAAGTCTAACCCACTTCCTATGCATAGGGATTTTGTGATCAAACAACTTATGGGAACAAGAATCAACTAGCATAGGAAAGCAAAACAAGGATAACTTCAAGATTTTCAACACATAGAGAGGAAACTTGATATCATTGCAATATGTAAAAGCATATGTTCCTCTCTCATAATAATTTTCAGTAGCATCATGAATGAATTCAACAATATAACCATCACATAAAGCATTATTTTCATGATCTACAAACATAGAATTTTTATTACTCTCCACATAAGCAAATTTCTTCTCATGAATAGTAGTGGGAGCAAACTCAACAAAATAACTATCATGTGAGGCATAATCCAATTGAAAGTTAAAATCTTGATGACAAGTTTCATGGACATCATTATTCTTTATAGCATACATGTCATCACAATAATCATCATATATAGGAGGGATGCTTTCATCATAATAAATTTGCTCATCAAACTTGGGGGACAAAAAATATCATCTTCATCAAACATATCATCCCCAAGCTTGTGGCTTTGCATATCATTAGCATCATGGGTATTCAAAGAATTCATACTAACAACATTGCAATCATGCTCATCATCCAAAAATTTAGTGCCAAATATTTTAATGCATTCTTCTTCTAACACTTTGGCACAATTATCGAAATCCTTGTTTTCACGAAAGATATTAAAAAGATGAAGCATACGAGGCAACCTTAATTCCATTTTTGTAGTTTTATTTTATAGACTAAACTAGTGATAAAACAAGAAACTAAAAGATTTGATTGCAAGATCTAAAGATATACCTTCAAGCGCTAACCTCCCAAGCAACGACGCCAGAAAAGAGCTTGATGTCTACGACACAACCTTTTTCTTGTAGACGTTGTTGGGCCTCCAAGTGCAGATGTTTGTAGGACAATAGCAAATGTCCCTCAAGTGGATGACCTAAGGTTTATCAATCTATGGGAGGCGTAGGATGAAGATGGTCTCTCTCAAACAACCCTGCAACCAAATAACAAAGAGTCTCTTGTGTCCCCAACACACCCAATACAATGGTACATTATATACGTGCACTAGTTTGGTGAAGAGATGGTGATACAAGTGCAATATGGATGGTAGATATAGGTTTTTGTAATCTGAAAAATATAAAAACAGCAAGGTAACTAATGATAATAGTGAGCGAAAACGGTATTGCAATGCGTTGAAACAAGGCCTAGGGTTCATACTTTCAGTAGTGCAAGTTCTCTCAACAATAATAACATAATTGGATCATATAACTATCCCTCAACATGCAACAAAGAGTCATTAGGGTACGAAACCACCTCAAAGTTATTCTTTCTGATCGATCTATTCAAGAGTCCGTAGTAAAATAACACGAAGCTATTCTTTCCGTTCAATCTATCCTAGAGTTCGTACTAGAATAACACCTTAAGACACAAATCAAGCAAAACCCTAATGTCACCTAGATACTCCAATGTCACCTTAAGTATCCGTGGGTATGATTATATGATATGCATCACACAATCTCAGATTCATCTATTCAACCTACACAAAGAACTTCAAAGAGTGCCCCAAAGTTTCTACCGGAGAGTCAAGAAGAAAACGTGTGCCAACCCCTATGCATAAGTTCACGAGGTCACAGAACTCACAAGTTGATCACCAAAACATACATCAAGTGGATCACGTGAATATCCCATTGTCACCGCAGATAAGCACATGCAAGACATACATCAAGTGTTCTCAAATCCTTAAAGACTCAACCCGATAAGATAACTTCAAAGGGAAAATTCAAACCATTACAAGAGACTAGAGGGGGAGAAGCATCATAAGATCCAACTATAATAGCAAAGCTTGCGATACATCAAGATCGTGCCGAATCAAGAACACGAGAGAGAGAGAGAGAGAGAGAGAGAGAGATCAAACACATAGCTACTGGTACATACCCTCAGCCATGTGGGTGAACTACTCCCTCCTCGTCATGGAGAGCATCGGGATGATGAAGATGGCCACCAGAGAGGGATCCCCCCTCCGACAGGGTGCCGGAACGGGTCTAGATTGGTTTTCGGTGGCTACAGAGGCTTGCGGTGGCAGAACTCCTGATCTAGGTTATTTTCTGGAGGTTTCTGTATTTATAGGAATTTTTGGCATCGGGAAC
>NC_041380.1:490917203-490925765 GCF_002162155.2 Triticum dicoccoides
GGGGGGGTAGGGCGCGCCCCCACCCTCGTGGATGGCCCGGGACTCTTCTGGCCCAACTCTTTTACTCCGGGGGCTTCTTTTGGTCCATAAAAAATCATCAAAAATTGGCACGTCAATTGGACTCCGTTTGGTATTCCTTTTCTGTAAAACTCAAAAACAAGGAAAAGACAGAAACTGTCACTGGGCTCTAGGTTAATACGTTAGTCCCAAAAATCATATAAAATAGCATATAAATGCATATAAAACATCCTAGATGGATAATATAATAGCATGGAACAATAAAAAATTATAGATACGTTGGAGACGTATCACTGCACCAACTGACAGCTCCACCACTCAATATAAATATGTATCCGGTTTATGACTTAGAGTCATCCGGATCAGTGTTAAAGCTAGCATCGATGTAACCATTTATGAAGAGCTCTTTGTCACCTCCATAAATGAGAAACATATCCGTAGTCCTTTTCAGGTATTTCAGGATGTTCTTAACCGTTGTCTAGTGATTCACTCCAGGATTACTTTGGTACCTCCCTGCTAGACTTATAGCAAGGCACACATCAGGTCTGGTACACAACATTGCATACATGATAGAACCTATGGCTGAGGCATAGGGAATGACTTTCATTTTCTCTCTATCTTCTTCAGAGGTTGGGCATTGAGTCTGACTCAACTTCACACCTTGTAACATAGGCAACAACCCTTTCTTTGACTGATCCATTTTGAATTTCTTCAAAACTTTATCAAGGTATGTGCTTTGTGAAAGTCCAATTAATCATCTTGATCTATCTATATAGATCTTGATGCCCAATATATAAGCAGCTTCACCGAGGTCTTTCATTGAAACACTCTTATTCAAGTATCCTCTTATGCTATCCAGAAATTCTATATCATTTCCAATCAACAATAAGTCATCCAAATATAATATTAGAAATGCTACAAAGCTCCCACTCACTTTCTTGTAAATACAGAGTTCTCCAAAAGTTTGTATAAAACCATATGCTTTGATCACCTCATCAAAGCGTATATTCCAACTCCGAGATGCTTGCACCAGTCTATAAATGGATCACCGGAGCTTTGCACACTTTGTTAGCACCTTTAGGATCGACAAAACCTTCTGGTTGCATCGTATACAACTCTTCTTTAAGAAATCCATTAAGGAATGCAGTTTTGACGTCCATTTGCCAGATTTCATAATCATAAAATGCAGCAATTGCTAACATGATTCGGACAGACTTAAGCATCGTTGCGGGTAAGAAGGTCTTATCATAGTCAACTCCTTGAACTTGTCGAAAGCCTTTCACAACAAGTTGAGCTTTGTAGATAGTAACATTACCATCACCGTCAGTCTTTTTCTTGAAGGTCCATTTATTCTCTATGGCTTGCCGATCATCGGGCAAGTCAACCAAAGTCCACACTTTCTTCTCATACATGGATCCCATCTCAGATTTCATGGCCTCAAGCCATTTCGCGGAATCTAGGATCATCATCGCTTCCTCATAGTTCGTAGGTTCGTCATGGTCTAGTAACATGACTTCCAGAACAGGATTACCGTACCACTCTGGCGCGGAACGTACTCTGGTTGACCTACGAGGTTTGGTAGTAACTTGATCTGAAGTTTCATGATCATCATCATTAGCTTCCTCACTAGTTGGTGTAGGCATCACGGGAACAGTTTTCTATGATGAGCTATTTTCCAATTCGAGAGAAGGTACAATTACCTCATCAAGTTCTACTTTCCTCCCACTCACTTCTTTCGAGAGAAACTCCTTCTTTAGAAAGGATCCATTTTTTAGCAACAAAGATCTTGCCTTCGGATCTATGATAGAAGGTGTACCCAACAGTTTCTTTTGGGTATCCTATGAAGACACACTTTTCTGATTTGGGTTCGAGCTTATCAGGCTAAAGCCTTTTCACATAAGCATCGCAACCCCAGACTTTAAGAAATGACAACTTAGGTTTCTTGCCAAACCACAGTTCATATGGTGTCGTCTCAACGGATTTAGATGGTGCCCTATTTAACGTGAATGCAGCTGTCTCTAATGCATAACCCCAAAATGATAGTCGTAAATCGGTAAGAGACATCATAGATCGCACCATATCTAATATAAGTACGGTTACAACGTTCGGACACATCATTACGCTATGGTGTTCCAGGTGGCCTGAGTTGTGAAACTATTCCACATTGTTTTAAATGAAGGCCAAACTCGTAATTCAAATATTCGCCTCCACGATCAGATCGTAGAAACTTTATTTTCTTGTTACGATGATTTTCCACTTCACTCTGAAATTCTTTGAACTTTTCAAATGTTTCAGACTTGTGCTTTATTAAGTAGATATACCCATATCAGCTCAAATCATCTGTGAAGGTCAGAAAATAACGATACCAGCCGCGAGCCTCAACACTCATTGGTACACATACATCGGTATGTATTATTTCCAATAAGTCTGTGGCTCACTCCATTGTTCCGAAGAACGGAGTCTTAGTCATCTTGTCGATGAGGCATGGTTCGCAAGCATCAAATGATTCATAATCAAGTGATTCCAAAATTCCATCCGCATGGAGTTTCTTCATGCGCTTTACACCAATATGAGACCTAAACGGCAGTGCCACAAACATGTTGCACTATCATTATCAACTTTTCATCTTTTGGCATCAATATTATGAATATGTGTATCACCATGATCGAGATTCAACAAAAAAAGACCACTCTTGAAGGATGCATGACCATAAAAGATATTACTCATATAAATAGAACAACCATTATTCTCTGATTTAAATGAACTAGCAGGGTGACCCGCGCATTTGCGCGGCTAGATTTCCATGTATTGTCCTCCTTGTGTTCTTACATATTTACATGTTGGTGTACTATTAGAATCGTAGCATTTCTCGCTAATATACATCCTTCTCTTGTAAAATTCTCACCCCCCTCATTGTTCATCTTGTCACATCAGTTAAAATGACCATGATGACATCTACATAAAGTTTGTTTTCTCTTCCTTTACCCTTCCTACAATCACTTGCCCATAAGTAATAAAACTATCATTTACGTCGTTTTCATTCTCATCATAACATGTTCTTTCTGAATGTTTAATTAAAGTTATCCATTGACTTGTATCGTTTATTAATATCATATGATAGTTGGTAAGTAACATCATTTTCCTTCATATAATATATGACCACATGAACATTGGCAGTACTTTGTTATTACTATCTGATGTGATGTATGTCTTCTATGGTATTTTCCCCTGAGAGATGTCCCATTAACACCTATTCACCTTTTGTACATATTCAATGCTAACAATAAAAGAAATCCACATCTACTTGTATGCATTGGTTTCCATGTGTATGGATAACAATTTCCTGTGTCATTCATGTTGTTATCCATATTATACATTCAGAGATGGACTTCAGTAAATTACTCAATATTATATTATACCAGCACACAAATTGCAAAATTCAAAAATTTCTTGTATATTTATAGCCAAAGTTTGAACACATTAATTGCATGTATTCTAGGATCGATGCCATCTATTTCTGGATGACCAAAATCAAATAATTTATGTCAAATTTTGCACATGTTATAAATTGTTGTTACTTGCGTTTGACGCTATATTAGGTTTCAGACATCATTATATTTTATGGTAAAAATGTCCCTAAGTAAGTATGCCTGGCACTAACAATGTTTTGATAGGGTTTTCTACCATTAGCTGTATGCTATTGGCAAAAATTCATGGTATTAGATGACTGAAGACAAAAGATATAGAGTTATCTTGCTCATAATTTAAAAGAATAAACTTAATGTCATCATCGTTCGATGTCATCTATCATTCCATCTCTAATATTTTTTATAGAATTTTTGCAGAAGTGTCAATCTAAACATACATCATATGTAAATCTTGTGTTCTCTTCAACCAATGGCATTAACACCGGCCATATTGTACTGTAATGTTCTTAATTAAAACTGAAGTAGTTTTAGTCAAAGATGTCTTTTGTTAGAAGTGTTACTTTAAAAATTCACATTTACTACTTTGTTAGTACATGTTGAGAAAGCATTTTATTTATTGATGTAACTGACAGATATAATCAATTGTCCCTTTATAATTCAGATTAATCAAAATAATAAGAGTGCAACTTAGAGCTCAAATACACCTAAAACCATGTAATATATTTATACATAAACTATGTTGCTTTAAGAAGTAATGCGTACGCATGTCATTAGGCGAGAAGCAAGAAGCACGCGTGCTACTTAACAGTACGTGATGTACATAAAAAATGTTTAGTTATTACCTCCTTGTAATACTGTACTCTGGTAGACATGCTTGCTTGTTTCCATCAACCGCCTTGGTCATATCTGATGCATATCTGGTGCATGCATAGTAGTCTCAAAGATAAACGGATGTATTAGCATATTTATATATATATTATATATATATATATATATATATATTTATATATAAAACTGGAAATTGCTATAGACTCAGCGTCCCCTCGCATGGCCTTTCAACACCATCACTCCTTGCTAGATTGATGTCGCCGCACCAACTTGTCATAGACCTTGCCGCTGACTCGCTAGATCTACATCGCCATTCAAATCTTTACCTCGTGATATTGTAACTTGGTTTTTTTACCTTCCTATTCCTTGGCGTAGAAATGCGTGCTTTTTCCAATCAACCGTTGGGATATAATTGATGCCTGTACAGTAGTCTCAAAGATAAACTGATATATCAGATTCATATATATCTTATGGATCTTCTTATTAACTCAAGGTCCCTATCACGTGGCCTTTCAACAACATCGGATCGCTGCTTGTTAGGTCGATCTCGCCGTACCGAATTGTCAAAGACCTTGCCGCTTACTCGCTGGATCTATATCGCCATGCATACTTGTTGTAACATTGCCGTAAACTGAGGGCACCTATTTGTGTTCATCGGCTTCATTAGGGCAAGATCGCAATTTTCCCTTGAGCTCTTGGGAGAGTTTATGCTAGGCTGTTCCGGGCCATGTGTCACATCCAGATCCAGTCAATAAGCATTGTGCATGCATGGCTTCTTGATTCTGTACACCCTTCCATGCCTACTTCTACACTTTCAGAGTAGCCACACCTTCGAATCGTCCAGATAAATTAAGACTTCTTCATGCACAACCTACAGAACTAATGGTTGAGATTGCCATGCGCCATGGCTACGAAGCAACACCAACCATGGCTTATCTTGGACAAAGAGAGAGGGAGTTTTTCATGAGGTGAAGGTGGATCCATGTACTATTGTGACTTCAAGTTGCTAGGCATCCGGAAATCAATCACCGTGTATAGTCCCGTGTCCTTGTGCTACTTTGCTTCTCCTTTTTTTCTGAGAAATCAATCAGCTGTATTTGTATTTGGTACACATACATATTTAGGGTAATTATATTATAATATTTTAGGGTAATTATATTATAATATTGGCCAGCGATTACCATACTTGTCAGCTTGCACGTGCGTGTCATTATTGGAAATCAACCAACGTGTGTACTTCCATGTCCGTTCGCTGCTTCGTTTTTTTTACCGGAAATCAATCAGTTGTGATTTATGGAAACATGTTTTTAAATCTCCACCGTTGACAAATCCTAGTTTTCAGGTGACAAATCTTCACCGTTCATTTTCTATCGTTTTAATAATATAATAGATAACCGTCTAGCATCAAATAAGATCCAGATATAATATTCATGCTCAACGCAGGAACCAAATAACAATTATTCAGGTCTAAAACTAATCCCGAAGGTAGATGTAGAGGTAGCGTGCCGACGTCGATCACATCGACCTTGGAACCATTCCTGACGCACATCGTCGCCTCGTTCTTAGCCAATCCTCGTTTAATCTGTAGCCCCTATTTCGAGTTGCAAATATGAGCAACAGAAGCAGTATCAGATACCCAGACGCTACTACGAGCATTAGTAAGGTACACATCAATAACATGTATATCAAATATACCTTTGTTCACTTTGCCATCCTTCTTATCTGCCAAATACTTGGGGAAGTTCTGCTTCCAGTGACCGCCCCTTTGCAGTAGAAGCACTCAGTTTCAGGCTTGGGTCCAGACTTGGGCTTCTTCCCGGGAGTGACAACTTGCTTGCCATTCTTCTTGAAGTTCCCCTTCTTTCCCTTGCCCATTTTCTTGAAACTAGTGGTCTTCTTAACCATCAACACTTGATGCTCTTTCTTGATTTCTACCTCCGTAGCTTTGAGCATAGCGAAGAGCTCGGAAATTGTCTTATCCATCCCTTGCATATTAGAGTTCATCATGAAGCCTTTGTAGCTTGGTGGCGGTGATTGAAGAACCCTGTCAATAACACTATCATCTGGAAGATTAACTCCCAGCTGAGTCAAGTGGTTATGGTACCCATACATTTTGAGTATGTGTTCACTGACAAAACTATTCTCCTCCATCTTGTAGCTATAGAACTTGTTGGAGACTTCATATCTCTCAACTCGGGCATTTGCTTGAAATATTAAATTCAACTCCTGGAACATCTCATATGGTCCATGACGTTCAAAACGTCTTTCAAGTCCCGATTCTAAGCCGTAGAGCATGGCACACTGAACTATAGAGTAGTCATCAGACCGCGTCTGTTAGACGTTCAAAGCGTCTACATTGGCGGGAGAGGGCTTTTCACCTAGCGGTGCATCAAGGACATAATTCTTCTGTGTAGCAATGGGGATAATCCTCAATTTACGGACCCAGTCCGTGTAGTTGCTATCATCATCTTTCAACTTAGCTTTCTCTAGGAACACATTAAAATTCAAGGGAACGGTAGCACTGGCCATTGATCTACAACATAGATATGCAAAAACTATCAGGACTAAGTTCATGATAAATTAAGTTCAATTAATCATATTACTTAAGAACTCCCACTTAGATAGACATCCCCTCGAGTCATCTAAGTGGTCATGCGATCCATATCAACTAAACCATGTCCGATCATCACGTGAGATGGAGTAGTTTTCAATGGTGAACATATCTATATTGATCATATCTACTATATGATTCACGTTCATCCTTTCGGTCTTCGGTGTTCCGAGGCCATGTCTGTACATGCTAGGCTCATCAAGTTTAACCCAAGTACTCCGCATGTGCAAAACTGTCTTGCACCCGTTGTATGTGAACATAGAGCTTATCACGCCCGATCATCACGTAGTGTCTCGGCACGACGAACTGTCACAATGGTGCATACTCAGGGAGAACACTTATACCTTGAAATTTTAGTGAGGGATAATCTTATAATGCTATTGTCGTACTAAGTAAAATAAGATGCATAAAAGATAAACATCACATGCAATCAAAATATGTGACATGATATGGCAATCATCATCTTGTGCCTTTGATCTCCATCTCCAAAGCACCGTCATGATTTCCATCGTCACCAGCTTGACACCTTGATCTCCATCATAGCGTCGTTGCCGTCTCGCCAACTATTGCTTCTACAACTATCGCTAACGCATAGTTATAAAGTAAAGCAATTACATGGCGATTGCATTTCATACAATAAAGCGACAACCACAAGGCTCATGCCTGTTGCTGATAACTTTTACAAAACATGATCATCTCATACAATAATGTATATCACATCATGTCTTGACCATATCACATCACAACATGCCCTGCAAAAACAAGTTAGACGTCCTCTACTTTGTTATTGCAAGTTTTACGTGGTTGCTACGGGCTTCTAGTAAGAACCGTTCTTACCTACGCATCAAAACCACAACGATGTTTCATCAAGTTTGCTGTTTTAACCTTCAACAAGGACCGGCCGTAGTCAAGTTCGATTCAACTAAAGTTGGAGAAACAGACACCCACCAGCCACCATTATGCAAAACAAGTTGCATGTCTGTCGGTGGAACCGGTCTCATGAACGTGGTAATGTAAGGTTGGTCCGGACCGCTTCATCCAACAATACCGCCGAATCAAAATAAGACGTTGGTGGTAAGCAGTATGACTATCATCGCCCACAACTCTTTGTGTTCTACTCGTGCATATCATCTACGCATAGACCTGGCTCGGATGCCACTGTTAGGGAACGTAGCATGAAATTTCAAAAAAATTCCTATACTCACGCAAGATCTATCTGGGAGATGCATAACAACGAGAGGGGAGAGTGTGTCCACGCACCCTCATAGACCGAAAGTGGAAGCGTTAGCTTAAGGCGGTTGATGTAGTCGAACGTCTTCTCGATCCAACCGATCAAGCACCGAACGAACGACGCCTCCGAGTTCTGCACACATTCAGCTCGATGATGTCCGTCGAACTCTTGATCTAGCAAAGTGTCGAGGGAGAGTTCCGTCAGCACGACGGCGTGGTAACGGTGATGGTGAAGTGATCCGCGTAGGGCTTCACCTAAGCACTACGTGAATATGACCGGAGGCGTAAACTGTGGAGGGGGGCGTCTCACACGGTTTGGAACAATTGATGTGTGTTAAAGGCACCCCACCCCCGTATATAAAGGAGGAAGAGGGGAGGAGGTCGGCCCTAGGCGTGCCCCAAGTAGGGGAGTCCTACTTGGGCTCCTAGTAGGATTCACCCCCCCCC
>NC_041380.1:490926305-490936071 GCF_002162155.2 Triticum dicoccoides
AGGAGGAAAAGGAAAGGGGGGCGCCGCCCCCTCCCCTAGTCCAATTTGGACTCCTCCCTTGGGGGGGCACCCCTTGTGGGCTGGCTTGCCTCCCTCCTATGGCCCATATCTTCTCCCCCCCTGGGGGGGGGGGGTTCCGGTAACCCCCCAGATAATCCGATATGTACCTGATACATTCCGAAACACTTCCGGTGTTCGAATACTATCATACAATATATAAATCTTTACCTCTCGACCATTTCAAGACTCCTCGTCATGTCCGTGATCTCAACCGGGACTCCAAACAATATTCAGTCACCAAATCACATAACTCATATAATACAAAGCATCATCGAACGTTAAGCGTGCGGACCCTATGGGTTCGAGAACTATGTAGACATGACCAAGACACCTCTCTGGTCAATAACCAATAGCGGAACCTGGATGCTCATATTGGTTCCTACATATTCTACGAAGATCTTTATCGGTCAAACCGTAATGACAACATACGTCATTCCCTTTGTCATCGCTATGTTACTTGCCCGAGATTCGATCGTCGGTATCTTAATACCTAGTTCAATCTCGTTACTGATAAGTCTCTTACTCGTTCCGTAATACATCATCTGGCAACTAACTCATCAGTCACATTGCTTTCAAGGCTTATCATGATGTGCATTACCGAGAGGGCCCAGAGACACCTCTCTGATACTTGGAGTGACAAATCCTAATCTTGATCTATGCCAACCCAACAAACACCTTCATAGATACCTGTAGAGAATCTTTATAATCACCCAGTTACGTTGTGAAGTTTTATAGCACACAAGGTATTCCTCGGTATTCGGGAGTTGCATAATCTCATAGTCAAAGGAATATGTATAAGTCATGAAGAAAGCAATAGCAATAAAACTTAACGATCATTATGCTAAGCTAACAGATGGGTCTTGTCCATCACATCATTCTCCTAATGATGTGATCCCGTTCATCAAATGACAACACATGTCTATGGTTAGGAAACTTAACCATCTTTGATTAACGAGCTAGTCTAGTAGAGGCATACTAGGGACACTGTGTTTTGTCTATGTATTCACACATGTATCAAGTTTCCGGTTAATACAATTCTAGCATGAATAATAAACATTTATCATGATATAAGGAAATATAAATAACAACTTTATTATTGCCTCTAGCGCATATTTCCTTCAGATGGGAGCTTCACGAGCCCCTTTCGGGCTCAGCCGGGACTAGAGGGCGGTGGAGGTTGTCCCCTCCCGCGTGGCTGCTGACGCTGTCGCTCCTCATTCCCGGCTGCTCCCTCTCAGCTTCGTCGGTCTCGCTTCGTTGACCATAGTGCAGCGGCAGTGATGATGACAAGACCGCGGTGGCGCATGCTGGTGGGCGGCATGATTGATGGAGCGCTTTGGAACATTCAGGGATGTGGGTGTTTGGCGGATGGGAGAACTCCCCGTTGGCTTGCTGGCACCGATGCGGTGACGCCCTTGGGCACAGCCGTTACTTCCCAAAGGGCGTCGGGTATTCCCCTTCCCCACGCCTTCTGCATACCGGGGGAAACCCTAGGATTTTTTCGAGCAGCAACATCGTCGTCGTGTTCCTTCCTGAAGGTGTTGCTTGGTATGCGGAGGTTCAAGGTGCTAGGAGCGAGGCGGTAACTCTCCGGTGGGCGCAGCGATTGCGGGTCATCATCGTTTTCATTGATCCAACGTTGCTGACATTATTTTCTCTCTTCTTTCTCTTTTGTTTCTTTTGGGCATGCTTGTGTTGTTTGCCCCAGCATTGTACTCATTGTTGTATCGAGTGGTTGCTATATCTATATAGTGGGTTGAAAGCCTATTTCGGGATGCGTTTCTGCATTAGGAGAAAAGAGGAGGAGAAGAGAAGGAGTAGACCAAGGCGATCTGGGATGCCGATATCAACCAATCAGAACACAATATTTCGACCACGCATGATTGACCGAAGTACAAGTGGCCCGGGTACCCGCTACTGTTATTTCTTTTGTTATTTTCACTATTATTTACTAAATTACTGGGGCTCTACACCTTGCACCCCCCGTGTAAAATGCCGGCAAGAAAAGGGCTTTGTCCCATACACCAGTTGCTTTTTTATTCTAATAAAATCAAATGAAGCACAGAAATCCCAAGAGTTTGGCATTGTGTCATGATATGTCTACTAAAGGCTTTGGTAAAATTTTGAGAATGCTTCACAAATGTTGTAACATGGACCGCTTACAAACCAGACCATCTCCGAGGAAGAAATTAGGTTTCGAGACGAAACAAGGTAGGTTTGGATGTGAAACGACTCCTACTTCTTCGGTTGGCCTTTAATTTTTTCACACAATTATATGTATCATGTCAAAATTTGAAATTTCACGAGTTTGCTTGTTGAACTTAAAATAGTAAATGCATATATAGGCCTTTAATGAATATAATTCAAATTTGAATGGCAGGTACATGAAATAATTGCCATGGTGTGAGATGGGGATGAGTGTGGATCTAGGCAGCAAATCTCACGTGAGAAGGCTGGATGTGCATCGGCTGAGCCTGGATCTAGGTAGTGGTTGTAGATGGAAAGATCCCCCCCACCTATTTTTTTTTTGATTTTTTTTGCTGTGTGCAAAATCCCCCTAATAATGGGGAGAGAAGATGATTACTGGGAGCTCCATTCCTGATATTTTAGGGGATAGGTCGGTGTAACGCCGAAGGCTGTTTTTTTTTGCAGTCAAGTGATTTTTTGGATGGTTTAGAGATGCTCTTACTACACCCAGACCGTGAGATAAGAGAGATGAAAGGCAATATAAATCAAAGAACATCAACTAGATATTTATGCATGCAAGCATGACAGAATTACTTGATTCCCATCAGATTACTTGATATCCCAACAGACTACTTGGTTCAGGAATTCAACAGATTACTTAGTTCAGGAATTGAAAGTCTTTAAGCAAAAGGCGAGACACTCAACGACAGGCAGCTCAAAAGGTGAAAAGCTCAATGAAAACCCGACTAGAGACACTCGGACAGTTGCCCTACCTGCAACACTCCCTGCAACACTCGGACAGTTGCCCTACCTTGGGGCTGCGAGACATCTTTCATGGCATCATGAGCTTTCCTGCGTATTGCAACTAGTAACACTTTTGGAGCAAATGCACAATAAAAATGTGGACAAGAAAAGGCCAGGCATATTTCTTTTGATAAAAACAACAAAAAAAGAGCAATAATCTAAGGTCATATACAGGAACTGAAAATAGACAGAGCTTAATTAACACATCCCCAATTTCTTAAGGTAAAGACAGGTTGTTATCTACGGCATAGTTAAGTGACCAATACAGTAAAACCTAAAAAAAATGAATAACACTATATATAAGTCTGTAACTAACGATAAGATGGGCTGAAACATGGAGTTCAGTACACGTCTAGTTAACCACCAATAACGAAAGGATATCTTAAAAATTCATAATGTAACCAATGAGGGTTCTGCCCAAACGAAAAAAACAGTTAGGCAGATGGGATACCGTAATGCGTCCTCCATCTCAGTGTTGGCCGGGTCCAACTTGAGTCCATCCGAGAAATGTTCGCGTGCACCCTTGTAATCCTGATGGTAAACCACTAGTTAATGGTCAAAAAGATTTAGCAGACAAACTGACAAAGAAGGAAAAACATCCGTCAGTATCTTCTATGTAACCTTGAGCAACATCAGAGCTGCACCCTGCCGGTAACAGGCTTTTGGCCAGTCAGGCCGCAATTTTCTGCATTTGTTAGCATCCAACAAAGCCTTGTCCCCCTCGCCCATGCGAAGCCGACAAAGGCTCCTGTTTGAGTACAATGTTGCATTGTTGGGATCAAACCTTATTGCCTACAGCCAACAACTCAAATCAATAGTGACCATAAAATAAATAAATAAATAAACTGTTCAGAATTTGTGAACAACGAGGTAGCAAATCAGCATGCAAATGGCTGGAAAGAGATCTGAAATAGTATAGATGATTACTTGACTAAAGCAAGAATGAGCAACAATGAAAACAAGGCACTCAACATACAGTTACCACCATGCCCAACATGAATAAAAAAGGTACTTATATTTATAATTCCACGTGTCTTCCTACAAATGAATATCATGATGCTTTTTATCTCTTCACCCATTCCTTATACACGATGTCTTGACTCTTGACCAGTGCAGATAGCAGTAACTCATAAACAACAGTTTTATACGAGTATATGGCAATTGAGTTGTAAACAAAACACTGAATTTATGCTCAAACAAATTCAGCATCATTAGATTAGCACACTATGATAATCTTCCCTTGTCATGTTTATGACTTGGGAAGCACATTATTGTCTCAATTCTCCCTATGATTTGTAACAAAATCAGCACTGTCTAATAGCTGCCGACCCTATGGATATGGACCTTGCCACACTAGATTCAAAATCATTGAAAACAACTACCTAGTTCAGTCTTCAGTGTGAAAATTTGGGTAGTTAGATAAGTTTTTCCAAAAGAATATTTATGATCAAAAGTAAATCCAGGAACCATGTCTGCTTAAGGCATAGAGCTTGAAAAAAGAGGTACACAATCAATTATGATATTGGACAAGATGAAATATGGGAAAGGACAAATATAAGATGAAATATGGGAAAGTATATGTTGCTTTAATATACCACAGTGTAGGATTTTGCTGCACTAAGATAATCCTCCTGCTTGAAACTACAGTCTGCAAGTTTCTTAAAGCCTTCCGCTTTAACTTTCCTTTTAGACTCAGGCTCATCCTGAATCATCAAGATATTGAAATTTATGAAGAGTTCAGATGCACAAGAATAGATAGATTTTAACGAACATATTTAAAATTGTGACGTAAAGGTATGGAAATATGGATCTCGTTTATACAAAAATCTTTTTGCTAACATATACAGATAACCATACCAGTTTCCACCCTTACCCACCAGGAAAGTCACATTTTCATCGGTAATAACTGGCAAGATGGTACTGATTTCTAAACTTCAAACTTATACTACATAACATAGATAAAATTTCCTTGTATATTCTTGCGCAAAATGGTATTAAATCTTGAATTGATATTACTTAACAGTTATTTAATTCAAGTAACACGAAATTGTCTTGCATTTGAGACATATTGTTCTGAAAATACTTGGAAAGGCAACTTTGATAATAAATGGCAACTTCTCTTTTCTGTCTTGTCTGGTAGCAAGAACAGAATACTCATTCCCGAGCCCTTGTAATTAATATTGACCCATTCCCGAGCCATTGTCTCTAGAAATACTGGAATAGGTATTTTGACCTATAATCGTTTGTACCAAATCATTAGCCAACAACTTGCTCGTTCAGAATTTTGACCTATAATCGTTGCTTGGAACAGTGGTGTGGCTGTGCCTAAGTAGCTCAACATCTCCGCCTAACACCACATTTGCCAGGCTAGATGGCTTAGTAAACATGCAGTTTGTTGCCAAATTGCCGTGGCAAGGTTGATCACCCCCAGCAAGTTTTAGAACCCTGCTTTGTGGTGGGCTGGTTGTCCTACAATGGTCACAGCACAAGGAGCGAATGGAGGTTGGCACCAAGAGGCTGGAGTGGCTAACCAGTTCCTTAAACAAACACTACATCCATTAAAAAAAACACGTATTGTTTGCTCTTTCCGCTTTTTGGTTTTCGTGATGTTGTTGGTGTCGCCCACTTTCAGATGAGGCCAATATCTACCTACTTTATAATAAAAATTGTAATAAGTTAAGATATACGCATATGCATCTATGATGCAGAGGCAAGGGGTAATAAAAGCTTCCATTATACTAAAAAAAGTTGAGAGAAGAGCGTTTTCTGTTCTCCCTAGAATTCCTAAAGTTTATGTGAGGATTGCAACTTGCTAGGGTTCTAAAAAACATTGCGTGTGTACACCATGTCGCAGGGCTTACTAGAACTCTAGAAAAACAGAACTCAACCAGCATTTAATGTCAAAGAGGTAAATCTTACTTCATCAGGAACAAAACGGTTGGCAGGAACATCCTCCATAATGTAATTGACGAAGTCAGTTGAAACAAGTTCTTCAGAATGGATATTTTCCATAGCATAGGTTAAAGCTCCCATGCGATCAGCACCAGCCTATCACAGAAACAGATGTTAAATGTATGTCCTCAAGATAACCTGGGTAAGTCAGTAATAAAGATTTACAGGGTAGCATTTCAAATTTCTCCACTTTCAGGTATAAATAGCAACCATAGTGTTACCAGTTCAGCACTAATTTTCAACTAGTTCATCTGGTTGAGTTCACTGTCATCATACTTGTGGTAACCACGTTGACCACAAATTCAAAAAATAAATGGTTAATAAAGTGTCTACTTCAAGTGCAACAAATTGTCATTGTGCACAAAACAAAGGCCAGCATAGGACGTAACTCAAAAAAAAGGCCAGCATAGGATGTTGAAAGTTCTCATCTTCAGTGAGAATTTTTTTTGTCATTACATAGAAACTGGACTCATCAAAATTGAAGAACTTGACAAGGCTAAGACGAAGGTACAATACCTCAATCAGGAGAACCATACAGTTCCTTGAGGCGGCATCTATAGCTGCAATTAGAGGTGTCACTAGTAGAAAAAGGGTCAAATATGAAGCACATTAGTGCCGGTTTGAATTTGAGGTGGCACTAATGTGTCCATTAGTGCCGGTTCCAACGGCTAGGCGGGCGGACATCATTAGTACCGGTTCATGGGCAACCTTTAGTATCGGTTCATGCCACGAACCGGTACTAATGAGACTGTGTCAAGCTGTGGTCAGGCTGGGGCCCCACGAAAACCTTTAGTACCGGTTCATGGCATGAACCGGTACTAGAGTTTCTTAGTAAGCTGATTTTTAGTCCCACCTCGCCAAGAGAGAGGCAGTACGAGCAGTTTATAAGCCGTGAGTGCAGAGACGATGAAGGAGAGGCGCAATGCTCACTTGCACGTTGCTTAGCTTCAAGCCTTTCGGAATAGCATTGATTGCACGGAGCTATGTGCAGTGCAGCCTACACTATTCCGAAAGGCTTGAAGCTAATTAACCAGCATTGTACCTCTTTTTTATTTTTAATAACTTATTTGAACTCCGAACTTTTTGTGTTCAGTATGTAGCATTCAAAGCGACGTCATCAATTTCCAACATATTCTGACATCATTTGTTGTTTTTCAATCATTTACCGATTTGTTTAGAGAGCTAAATGACCGTGAAATTAAAAATCACTACAAAATGAACTCTGAAAATATTGAAAGTTGGCATGGTATCATTATTTCACCCGCATAGCATGTGCGAAAGAGTAGAGAGGGTCATGGCAAAAACTGGACGCACTTCGTGTACAAACTGGACAATGTCTTCCGGAGTATCAGGGTTTCAGACAAGAATGCGTCTGTTACACGGGCACTTCAATGTATTTTAAACTTATTTGAACTCCAGAAATTTTTTGCGTTCAGTATGCAGCATCCAAAGCGACGTCATCAATTTTCAACACGTTCTAACATCATTTGCTGTTTTTAGTCATTTACCGATTTGTCCAGAGAGCTAAATGACCGTGAAATTGAAAATCACTACAAAATGAACTATGAAAATGTTGAAACTTCCCATGGTATCATCATTTCACCCACATAACATGTGTGAAAGAGTAGAGAGGGTCACGGCAAAAACTGAACGCACTTCGTGTACAAACTGAACAATGTCTTTCGGAGTATCAGGGTTTCGGACGAGAACTCATCTGTTACATGGGCACTTCAATGTTTTTAAACTTATTTAAAATCCCGACTTCTTTTGCGTTCAGTACGCAGCATTCAAAGCGGCGTCATCAATTTCCAACACGTTCTGACATCATTTGCTGTTTTTAGTCATTTACCGAATTGTTTAGAGAGCTAAATGACCGTGAAATTGAAAATCACTATAAAATAAACTATGAAAATATTGAAACTTGTCATGGTATCATCATTTCACTCGCATAGCATATGCGAAAGAGTAGAGAGGGTCACGGCAAAAATTGGACGCACTTCGTGTACAAACTGGACAATGTCTTTCGGAGTATCCGGATTTCAGACAAGAACTCATCTATTACACGGGAACTTCAATGTTTTTTAAACTTATTTGAAATCCTGACTTCTTTTCCATTCAGTATGCAGCATTCAAAACGGCGTCATCAATTTCCAACACGTTCTGACATCATTTGCTGTTTTTCAGTCATTTACCGAATTGTTTAGATAGCTAAATGACCATGAAATTGAAAATCACTACAAAATGAACTCTGAAAATGTTGAAACTTGCCATGGTATTATCATTTCACCTGCATCGCATGTGCGAAAGAGTAGGGAGGGTCACTGCAAAAACTGGACGCACTTCGTGTACAAACCGGACAATGTCTTTCGGAGTATCAGGGTTTTGGACGAGAACGCATCTGTTACACGGGCACTTCAATGTTGTTTATACTTATTTGAAATTCCGACTTCTTTTGCGTTCAGTACGCAGCATTCAAAGCGGCGTCATCAATTTCCAACACGTTCTGACATCATTTGCTATTTTTCAGTCATTTACCGAATTGTTTAGAGAGCTAAATGACCATGAAATTAAAAATCACTACAAAATAAACTCTGAAAATGTTGAAACTTGCCATGGTATCATCATTTCACCTGTATAGCATGTGCGAAAGAGTAGAGAGGGTCACGGCCAAAACTGGACGCACTTCGTGTACAAACTTGACAATGTCTTTCGGAGTATCAGGGTTTTGGACGAGAACTCATCTGTTACACGGGCACTTCAATGTTTTAATACTTATTTGAAATCCCGACTTCTTTTGCGTTCATTATGCAACATTCAAAGCGACGTCATCAATTTCCAACACGTTCTAACATCATTTGCTGTTTTTCAGTCATTTACCAAATTGTTTAGAGAGCTAAATGATCGTGAAATTGAAAATCACTACAAAATGAACTCTGAAAATGTTGAAACTTGCCATGGTATCATCATTTCACCTACATAGCATGTGTGAAAGAGTAGAGAGGGTCACAAAGAAACTAAATACAGAAAAAAATTACTCAGAAATAAATAGAAGAAAATAAATAAAGCAGAAAAAAAACTATATAAAAATTACTCAAAAATAAATAGAAGAAAATAAATAATGCAGAAAAGAAAAAACTATATAAAAAATTACTCAAAAATATATAGAAGAAAATAAATAATGCAGAAAAGAAAAAACTATAAAAGAATTGTTGGGGCGCTGTCCAGTGGGCCTACCAGACCTAGGGTGTGCAATTTCAGGCCCAGAAGGTCCGGCAGACTCACATGGCAGCGCGCCATAGTTAGGCCGAGAAGCCTTCTATATAGAGGAGTTCGAAGGAGCAGCCGCGGCTGGGTTTATAAACCAGTGCGGCTGCCCTTCGCTCGGCGAGGTGGGACTAAACATTGTGCACCGCGGGTGGCAGCGCAACACCTTTAGTACCGGTTCGTGACTCCAACCGGTACTAATGGGGGGCCTTTAGTACCGGTTGGAGCCACAAACCGGTACTAAAGGGGTCCGCTTCTCGCCTCTTGACCTGGCCAAAATTGGCCTTCAGTACCGGTTGGAGCCACCAACCGGTACTAAAGGTCCCTCCTATATATATGGCACTTAGGAAAAATCCAGTTTTCATCCGCGCGCCACCCGTCTTCTATCCAACTAGCTTCATCGCCCGATATCATCGTCGCCGCCGCCGCGCCGTCGCCCATCGTGCGCCGCCCTCGCCGCCCGTCGTCACCATCCCCGCCGCGCGCCATACGTCGTCGT
>NC_041380.1:490936270-491095905 GCF_002162155.2 Triticum dicoccoides
CCGCCCCCGTCATTGCCGTATCGCCCCCGCCGCCGCCCTCGATCGTACACACACACACACACAAGCACGTACATGCACGCGCGCGCGCACACACACATATTTTTTTACTTATTTTCTGTTTCTGTTTTTTAGATTAATGCATGTCAAATTGTTAATGTTTCACTTATATGTGAACATATGTTAGATATTAATGTCATATGTTAGATGAATTAGATATAAATTATATGTTAGATATATATTTAATTTAGTTATATGAGATTTGATTATCTAATTAACATTTACTATATAGAACTAGCTACCTTATTTTTAATAAGAAAATTAATAAAACTAGTTTAGTTGAATTAGTTGAATTAATTAGTTGAACTAGTTAGTTGAATTAGTTGAGCTACTTTATTTACATATATTTTTCGTAAGTGCTTAGTTGAATTAGTTGAGTTAATTAGTTGAACTAGTTGAATTAACAGAACTAGTTGAATTAGTTGAATTAATAGAACTAATAAGTGTTTAATGTTTCACCTATGAACATAGAAATGTCGTCTGACGACGAATACGATTTCATTATGTGCGAATATTGCGAAGACCAGCGCGGCCTATGCGGCAGAAATTTTCTAATTGATGATAGGCGCTTCAACATCAAGCTGGATGAGAACTTCGAAGTGGATACAATAAGTCAGAACGACAAGTCTTTTTTCATAATTAAACATGACTTATGCTTTATTTGCTTCAAATTTTAATTTTAATTTTTTCACTATTTTACTAGCGTATCCCCTGCCATGCAAGAAATTTTTGTCTTGCATAAGATAGGTTTCAGTCCTAACAAAATTATGGAGGTAAAAAAAGTTTACTTGAAGACCGAGCATGGTTATACCTTCAACGTCAAATTATACAATGCAGACACATACACCTATTTTGAATGCAAAACTTGGCAAGCACTATGCAAGGCTTATGTATTTGAGCCTGATATGGTTATCGCCTTTGATATTCGTCCGGAAGATGATATTGAAGGTAATAGAGACATCTGTGTCGATGTGCAGACGCCTCCAGTTCTACCATTATGTGAGTTTCTCAACCATATTTATGTCTTCGATATTGTTTATTCAAAAAGAGTTGACAAGTAATTTATATTGACAGCTTATTTCCAATCAAGCAAACATGTCCGGCGCTTGGTAGACAGGACCATCCACTGTCCCGGGGCTGAACTAAACTGCGAGGAGACAAGTCATTATGTTTCATGGCTTGACGATCTTGATGCTGTCAAGACAAAAAAAATTCGTGCACTTAGAAATGTTAGTACTCAAAACGTGCGACCAATAGTGTTCGTACTGAACTACAGTCACATATATTTAGAAAAGATGGTAAGATTTCTACTATTTCTCCTGAGTGCATCTTTTGCATACATTATTTTTTAAGCTAAACTTCATTGCTAAGTATGTTACTATATGATGTTCTTTAACAGGGACTCCCGATGAATGTTGTGCCTGATTGGATCGAGACTAAAGGTACCATGAATATTGTTAGCTTACGGCCAAGATATCCTACAATGCACTTTAGTGCATTCAGGATTTCTAATAGAGATGAATGCTTAATAGTAAAACACTGGAGCAAAATTGTGAACAATCGCAGAGAAGTACTAGGGATAGTAATCAGAAGCGCAACCCACGATTAGGAGACAGGTTCATCTGCATGCTCGAATATGATGAATCAGGAAAGCTATACATGTTCTATGTTATTTTACATAAGAGAGAGCAGCATGAGTGATTAGCTAGTTCATGCTCTTAGTACTTATCCTCTCATGTCCGTATTCTTCGTCCTGAACTTAATCTCAAAGAGTGATTTGCTTTTGTGGTGTTATGAACGCTTATAATATCATTACCATGTTGAACTCGATGATATCTTTACTTCTAGTACAAGTGAATGTTTCTTCTTTAAGCTAGTGTTGATGGTCATTAGATAGCGGTAATGACTATATGATGATTAAGTAGTGGTAATGAGACGACTATTATATGATGATTTTTAGCTAGCTATGAAAATTGTTGTTGGTGATGATATATATGATGCAAGAATTTTTATATTAATATGATGATGATGATAATGAGTTATTATATCATTTATGAAAGAAACCGCAAATTAGTTTCAACTAGATGGATTCTAGCTAAGTGATCAAGTATATGCCATATCCATATTACCTCGATCACTTAATTAGGTGATCAAGTATATATAATATGGATATGGCATATACTTGATGACTTAGCTAGGATCCACATGCATCCAGTCAAACTAATCTGTGATACTTTCACCTAATGATTTAACAACTCATTATAATGTAAAACAATCACTAAATTAAATTGAAAACATAAAATTAAAGTAAAAATAAAAATAAAACCAAAACACACCCAAACATTTAGTACCGGCTGGTGTTACCAACCGGTACTAATGTCCTACGCGCCCCCGGAGCTGCCTCGTGCCACGTGGTTGCCCTTTAGCACCGGTTCGTGCTGAACCGGTACTAAAGGGGGGGGGCTTTAGTGCCCACACTTTAGTGCCGGTTACTGAACCGGCACTAAAGGGCCTTACGAACCGGTGCTATTGCCCGATTCTGCACTAGTGTGTCTTGCCATTTACCAATTTGTTGCACTGGTAAGAAACAAGATATCAGCTTCTATAGTTAAAATGATAATAAAGTGATAACGGCAAAATGTATACATAGAGATCACTAGAATCAAAAATGTTTCAAGGCATTATAAAATACATGAGCACAACTTACTGGTCCAAGAAATTTCATGGCTTACTAGCATCTGATTAAACCTTGATATTTTAGGTGGATAGACAAAATTATATTGTACGAAATATGTAAAAAGGCAATTGCATCAGCAAAGTTTATTTTTAATGTATCGACACTGAAGGGACCAATGGTGACAACAACATTAGTAGAATATTGCATGCATTGACAACAGAACTATTACTAATGCAAGGAAACATATTTAACAGTATAGTAAGGTAAATTTGTTTTCCTGAGCGCTGCAACAACACGATCTTAAGAGCTAGGCAAGGTGTTTATTTAAAAATAAGCTAACAAAGGACCTCAACACTTGTTATGATGGCATGATCTGAACCAGGAGAAGAAGAAAAATATAACCAAGATGTCAAGAGTTAGCTGTTCAAGAGTTATGATGGCATGATTTTAACAATGTGGAAGATTTGGTTGCTTCCCAATGTCAGCGGGTTTGAGAATAGAGGCTGAATTGCCAAGAACTGGTGGATTCCATTCTCCATGAGCCTAGCCTTTGGAAGGAGGCAAGGCCAAGGTGTGATCCTGTTGCGGCACGCAAGTTCTCCTAATGTTGCCGCCGTTTTGATCCACTGTAGGCACCGTTGTTTACTTATTTGGTGGGTTTTTGTTAGCTAGGCCATAGGTTTTCTGCTAGATTTTCGTTTTGCTAGATTTGGCCTTTCAGCCTTTGCTTGTACTTTGCGTCATCTTGACGTTCTCTCTAATACAAAATGACACCTCATGGTTGGCTGCCCCTTCCCGCGCACAATCTGGTATGAGATCCTCCCCTGGCGCCGCTCAACTGCCGCCGTGCCCAACCCGGCGACGCCTTTCCCGGATTGGTGCGACCTCCCTCGACACTGTACCTTCTGCTCTTCACCAAGGTACCACATCCCTCATGCTTCCCACGACCTGGTCGATTTGGAAACACTAGAATAATTGCTTCTTAGACTCGTTGCAACCCTCCATCTCCTGCCTAGTGCATGACATTAAGGACGACACACGCCTATGGGCCAAGGCCGGCACCAAAGGGATCAACATAGTTATTCCAGAGAGTTAGCATTTGAGCTTCTGGGCTGAACACCGCAACATCTTCTGCTCGAGCATCTGTGGACGTGCCCTTGTGTGTACGCGGTCCGCGATGCTCACTCCCCCTGTACTTCTCCTAAACTCCTTCTATCAATGAAATGATATGCAAGCCTTTTGCGTATTCACAAAAAAAGAGTACAAAATGACACACATTTGAGCTTAACAAGTAGAAACATACTCCCTCCGTCTCACGCAAAAGGCTTGCGTATCATTTCATTGATAGAAGGTTGAAAAATGATCTTATATTACGGGATGGAGGGAGTATGTTAATAGAGGATGAGAAAAATAGCTAATGACTTTTCTTTAGCAGAACACAAGAACAATTAAAGTTTACCATGTACATTCACCTATCCAATATGCGAAACTTAAGGCAGAAACGTATGCACTTATAAACTTACATGTGCATTATGGTCCAATAAAATCTTCATAATGTCATCATGCCCTTTAGTAGCAGCGCAATGAAGTGGTGTCCCACAAAAATCTTCCTAGTCGATATAAGCTACCGGGTCGATATAGGCTCCGTGAGCAATCGGTTGTTTTAACAGTTTCACAAGCTCCTGAAAAAAGATGCACAAACTTGCTGGATAAGAGAATAGGTATTTCTGCTATATTCTCATTCTGAAAGAAAATGAACTCACGGATTTATTACAGCAGAGAATAGGTATTTCTTGGGACAAGATTTCTCTTCTGAAAAGTAACGACTTGTTCAGTGGACAATCAAATGCAATACGTCCTGTGGCTAGAGGTTTATATTTGTTACCATACGAAATAAAGAAAAATAGATCATAGCATAGTACAACACTAAGCCACACCATAGTACAACTTAGAAATTGAAAAGCCATGAAGAAACATTGCAGCGCACAAATGCAAAACAGAGGCATATGTATTCATAGAAATAGACCTGATACTGTGGCTTGGTGTAAAGGGGAGAGCCCATTGCTGTTGAATATGTTTGGATTGGCACCATGATCAAGAAGATATTTGGCAATACCCGCACGATAACAAACTACCGCAAGAAACAGAGGTGTTCTGCCTGTCAAGAACATAGTAATTTAGCTCGTATTGATGCAAAAGCCTTTCTTGATTTAGGAACGAAATAAGATGCTTCTCTTAAAGAGTAACTGTTCGCCCACATAAAAAGACACGGAAGTGTCATAATAGTGCATTATCTTTTCTGAGAGCATTAAATGTAGAAACAGCTACTCAAGAGTATACCCATGGTTCTTTATATTATATACTCCCTCCTTCCATCTATATAGGGGCTAATGCGTTTTTCAAGGCTAATTTTGATCAAATATTTTTTTTTGATCCGGGCCATAACCCCTTTCCATTAAAGATATAACGGAAATACAAAGTTCACCACACAAGACCCAACAAAACGAACTACAACATAAGGAGACTAGAAAGGGGTAAGGCGAGATCAATGCATCACTGGGAAACCCGCTACAAGCACCCGTCATCGAGCAGCTCATCGCGGGGCGAAAACCCAGTGACACCTATCATCACGCAAAACCACTAGACCTAACAGAATCAGGCAAACTCCAGCAGGAGCTAAAACAGTCTCACAGAGTCCACATCACCATGCCCTTGGGGCAAAAGCACTCGCGCAGGAGTAGAGCTTAATAATATATGACATGCAACTTACACAAAGCACATCGTTAAATTCGTGTGTGAAAGGAGCTTTCAATGATATAATTTTTACATTGTGCATGTCATGTACTATTAATCTTGTCAATAGTCAAAGGCGGTATTCAAAAACGTATTAGGCCCTATATAGATGGACGGAGGGAGTACAATAGAAAAGGGAACGAGTTATAACAAAACACGATAGAAAAGGGAACAATTTATATGCATCTGTTTGAAACGTAATTAATTCAACCATGAAAAGATCCTCGATGGGACCGACTTATAGAATATATCAGCCATGCATATGTTGGATTTTGTTTGCGCTGATGCATATGTAGCATATTACCTGAGGTATCAAGAGCATGGTCTATTTCCATACGAAGGTATATGGTCAACTTTTTTTCTTTCTAAAACAGGCATGGCACAGAAATATCTTAGCTAGCATTAAGGAGACAAACTGGTGGGTAGCAAATATGCAGAGCAACATAGATGTTATATGATCATTGCTTCGTGAGTGAGCAATAGCTATTTCCTTAACACTACCAGGCATAAGCTTAGGAAACCCAATCGACCAAAAAGATCATATAAACAACAATTATTTGGAGGACAACCAACTTTGTTCA
This sequence comes from Triticum dicoccoides, assembly GCF_002162155.2. Taxonomy (NCBI): domain Eukaryota; kingdom Viridiplantae; phylum Streptophyta; class Magnoliopsida; order Poales; family Poaceae; genus Triticum; species Triticum dicoccoides. The sequence goes on from NC_041380.1 coordinate 490,942,379, forward strand.
GCATCGGCCCGCCGCTTGAAATATTCTGTTCAGCATCGGCCCGCCGACTGCGGAACGAGAAGCAGCGTTAGCGTTTGGGGCTGGGGTTCGCACTTAGCAACGAGATATTGGGGTTGGGGCCAAGGATGAAATGTGAAGGAGACGCTTACCGATGGAGCGAGCGGGTGTGAGCGGCGGCTCCATGGCGTTGATGGAGAGTAGGAGATGGTAGGGCTTTTCGTGAAGGAGGAGCGGAGAGGGTAAGTTTTGCTTTTTAAAAGGAGGGGAGCCGAGAAGGCAACGACGAAGACGAAGTGATCCGCGCGAACGGAGAATGTGGGCGGAGTCCACTCCCCGGCATTGAATTGTACTACCTCCGTCCATTGGTCCTTTAGTATTGTGTGACAAACTTTGACTATAAATTTAATTAAAAAATAATAATGTATGTCATCAAAAATTATATCCATGGATTCGTATTTAAACATAGTTTTCAGTTATATTATTTTTGGTTACATGCATTAACAAAGTTAGTTAAATGTAAGGTCAAAATTTGACACAAAATGTGAAAGGGACCGATAAACCATGATGGAGGTGCGGCTATGCCAACATCGACTCCCGAGACATATGCTCTCCAAATTAGAAAAATGTTTAAAAATAAATATTCAAATATGTCAGGCTGGTTATAGTGGCGAATTACTAGTCTATGTTACTACCTAGTTGGGAGTAGAATAATATATGTGTGATGTCATACAACACTTCATTTATTAGGTTGTAGACTCATCTCGTCTTGGGTATGTGATGTTACCCATAATGTGAGTAACACATTACTTCCTCCTTTCTAGTTTAAAGGGCTCATCTAAAAAAATAGATTTCCATTATATTAGGCTCACTTTGAGTCCAAATAAGTTAAAGAGCTTTGGGCCTCACATCATATTTAAGAAAAGAAAGGGAATTAGTGGTCATGCATGCATCTTATTCTACATGCACCATGCAAGTCCAATGAGAAGGATGGTGCACTTATTGCTTTGGAAGTTGAATAAGTGGGAATATTTCATTGGGCAGTTTTGTAGCGACAAAACTTGTGTCATCCACTCACAATGTATCTTGGTTGATGAGATTTTAGATTTGAGCCCAATAAACCGAAAGAGGAAGAGTGGGAGTATGTTACCATATGCCTCTCTTTCCTCATTAATAACTTGTCACATCATCTATTTTGCCTTGATATACATGATATTACCACTCTCGCTATGGGTAGTCTCAAAATAATCTGAAAAGAATTCTATTGCAGTTGTTAAGGCGGCCAATGGCGGGGATGGGGTCTCGGTGCCTTACCTTCTGCTAGTAGTTTAGATTATGAATTCTTTTTCTTGCAAGGCCGACGTTCGAGTGGATGGCTGAGCTTCATCTTCAAGCTGGTCTTTCGGGTTGACTATGAGATTATTATTTCTCGTCATGTGTGCGCGACGGCGAGATTTGGTGTCAGGTGCTTCAGATCGATTGAAAGGTTCAATGATGATGACTACGGCTCTAGAGTGCTGGTCCTTGGGGCATATACACGAAGACTTTTCTATTGCCATCAACAAGGTCAAAATCCGGCTTTGGTAGGGAGTGACGACAATATCGCGTCAGTGGCTCGTTCTGACGACGGTAGTGGCCATTCAATAATGTTGATTCCTCGGTGTATTCTTTTATGTTTGGGGTGTTTTGCACTTTTTATGAACCTTTATAATAGATTCGGGTCTTTTAAAAAGGCCCTCATATGCCCAGAATAGCATTAAGCATCATTTGGAACTTTGGAAAAATTGTACTCCCTCCGCCACGGTTTAGAAGGCGCACTTCAGTTCTCATGCATTTTAAGAATAGGAGAGGATTAAGGCGTGTAGGCATTTAATGTTGAGTTAATTAGGCCGTTTTGAGACACGCATGCTGCATCCCATGCATGCGGTCATTTTCCTCCACCACTGCATGCGCTAGGACTGCTTATTGACCGGCTATGGGGCACATTGCGCATTAATTTCTTCACTAATTAGGTGTCGTAGTTAACAACCGAGGCTATTTTTCAGTACATGGTACAACCAATCACTAACCACCTTGGTCCTAGAGATTTTTCCAGCGCACCCTATAAACTGTGACGGAGGGAGTAGTAAACTGTTAGGCTGGTCATAGGTGGGAGTAACTTAGACTACTAACATGCATATGTTACTAGTCTATGTTACTATCTTCATAGTGGGTAGTAAGAGCATGTATAATAAGGTATAGTCATCAGGCTGTAAGGATTAAACTATTATATTTTTGTTGAGTTGGATGAGAGAGAATAAGAGAGAGAAGAGAAGCGGGCTGCAAATTAATAGCCGGTTGAAGCACGGGCTCCAAGAAACAAATGTGAGGATGTAAGGTGGACCATGTATTAATAAAGTACTACTTCTTAGCAACTTGCTAGTATACTGTTGGCTATTAGGTCGACTATATGTGACATGGCAACTTCATATAGCCGGTAGTTGGCTATACTATTAACCATGCTCTAACATATGGATGATAACATGCAAGCCATCATTAATTGAGATATAGACTCATTTTACCTCGGGGTGTGTTATGTTACAACAACATATTATGTTACCACAAGCATCTCTTTCCTCATTAACTCCATGCCACATAAGCAATTTTTTCTTGGGATGTGTTATGTTACTACCTAAGTTCCTCCCACTATGGCTAGCCTTAGCCCAAAACAGGCGTGCATGTGCCAAGTGGTTATCGAAGCAATCAAACGTGGGAGCATGGCAAGCTATGGAACAATGGTTCATGAAATAAAGGAACGTTCATCAGCTTTTGTTTCTTATTTTTTTAGGCACGAGTTTAGGACCTCGAATGTCGAGGCTCATAATCTTGCAAAGTGTGCTCTTTTATGGGGTTGACCGTCATACTTGGTTAGGTCAACTCGATCACTTTTTTTCATCCCTGTAAACACTATGATGGCATAATAAAAGCTTTGCGAGATTGCCTAGAAAGAAACTCTAAGCCATAAAAAGTGAGAGAAACTCTAAGAAAATTCCTTATAAGGGCGTACACTAATACCATTTGAGACAACCACTAAAAGTTTCGGGGCTAGGGTGACTATTATTGATATCTATATTATGAAGATTGGTTTAAGCATCTTGACCTCAGTGCGAGGGGATGAGTTGCATGTTATAGGCAGGAGCGCACCTCCTTGTAGCGCACACATCGGAGAGATTACAATCTTGGGGAGGAAGAGAAGGAATAGAGATAACCGGTTAGAGGAGATAAGCCATGCAACAACCTGCCGGCACAATCTCTCTTAACAGATTCAACTACTCTCAAACTACTCATGTAATCTATCTCTATATATCACGTTACATGAGACAACATTGTTTAACACCCTCCCTTAATCATAACTTGGTCAAGTTGAGATTATGCTTGAATTATTCTAAGCTTCTTGTGGGCAACACCTTCGTAAAGCCATCTGCAACTTGATCTATGGAATGAACAAACCAAATTTCCAATCTTTTGCTAGCAACTCTTTCTCGGACAAAATGGAAATATATTTCAATGTGTTTTGTTCTTGCATGAAAGACTGAATTTGCAGACAAATAGGTTGCACCAAGATTATCACACCACAGACATGGAGCCTAAGTATGTTTATACCAAGTTATATGAGTATGGACTGAGCCCAGATGATTTCTATTGTTGCATTTGCCAATGCTTTATATTCTGCTTCTGTGCTTGATCTTGAGACAGTGGCCTATTTCTTTGCACACCAAGATATGAGATTAAGTCCAAAAAATACTTCACAACCACCCATTGACCGTTTGTCATGAATGTCTCCTGCCCAGTCAGAGTCAGAAAAAACACTAACAAGGGTAGCTGAAGACTTGTTGAAAGCAAGACCAACATTCATAGTATCTTTCACGTATCTTACTATATGCTTTGCAGCAGTCCAATGAACTATCGTAGGTGCATGAAGAAACTAGCATACTTCGTTAACAACAAATGAAACGTCAGGTCTTGTAAGGGTCAAGTACTGAAGTGCACCTACTAGACTTCTGTACTTGGTACCATCTTCCTGACTCAAGAGCTCTCCTTCTGCAAGGGATAGCTTCTCAGTGCTGGACAAAGGGCTGGTGACGGTTTGCATCCCTGGAGTCCAACTCTTTTTACAAGTTCAGTTGCATATTTTTCCTGGAAGAGGTGAAGTCCATCTCCATGTTTCTTTACTTCAATACCTACGAAGTAATGCAAGTCTCCTAGAGCTTTGAGTGCAAATTCATAACCCAAGTCTTTCAACAATCCTGCCACTGCATCATCAGATGAGCTTGTAACAATAATATCATCAACATAAATGAGAACAAATATGGATGTTCTTGACTTATTGTAAATGAACAACAACATGTCAGACTTCGAGGGAACAAAGCCAAATGTCTGCAGTTTCTGGCTGAGATGAGAGTACCATGCCCTAGGAGCTTGTTTGAGTCCATATAGAGCTTTGTCAAGTTTGCACACATGAAAGGGAAAGTTTTTGTTTTCAAACCCAGGAGGTTGTTTCATATACACTTTGTCTTCCAGAACACCATGAAGGAACGCATTCTGAACATCTAGCTGTCTGAGACTCCATCCTCTAGAAACAACAATAGACAAAATGAGTTGAATGGTGGTAGCTTTTACAAATGGACTGAAGGTGTCCTCATAATTTATGCCATACCGTTGCTTGAAGCCTTTTGCAACAAGTCTAGCTTTATGTCGATCAATTGTTCCATCAGGTTTTCTTTCGATTCTGAATACCCACTTGTAGTCAATGAGATTTTTACTTTGTCGTGGAGGAACTAGGTGCCAAGTTTGATTTTTCTGAAGTGCCTTACTGTGTATCACTGAGTGCTTCTCCAAGGGTTTGTGGTTCACCTGTAAAACATGCTAGACCAAATTTGCTAGACCAAATTTGAGTATACGCTTATAATTAACAGGATGGATTACCCCTTTCTGCAAACGTGTACGAGGTTGCAGCACAGAAGATCCAGGAGCCGCCGAAGAATTTGCACCAGCAGTTCCCCCAGTCAACCCCGAGGCGAATGTGCCAGTAGATACCACGATGATGGCATCTTCTGTGGCACCAGGAGTCGAAGCAGCAGTGGCCTCATGCGTAGAAGATCCAGGCGTTGAAGCGGGCTCCCGTGTTGAAGCCGGATCCTCGCAGGATGCTGAGCCGGTCAGGGAACCGGACTCCCTGTTGAAGCCGGATCATCGCGGGATGTTGAGCCGGTCAGGGAACCGGACTCCCGCGTCGAAGCCGGATCCTCACGGGATGCTGAGCCAGTCAGGGAACCGGACCCCGTGTCAGCCAATATGTGAGATTCCACGTCGGTTGGTCCAGTTGGCTGATGCGGACGACGCTCGTAGCACCGAGGCGTGATACGTCTCCAACGTATCTATAATTTTTGATTACTCCATGCTATATTATCTACTATTTTAGACATTATTGGGCTTTATTATCCACTTTTATATTATTTTTGGGACTAACATATTAACCGGAGGTCCAACCCAGAATTGCTGTTTTTTGCCTGTTTTAGGGTTTCGAAGAAAAGGAATATCAAACGGAGTCCAAACGGAATGAAACCTTCAGGAACGTGATTTTCTCAACGAATAAGACTCAGGAGACTTGGACCCTACGTCAAGGCACAAGAGAGGAGGCCACGAGGTAGGGGGCGCGCCTGCCTACCCCAGGCGCGCCCTCCACCCTCGTGGGCCCCCTGTTGCTCCACCGACATACTCCTTCCTCCTATATATATATATCCACATACCCCCAAATGATCAAATATAGAGCCAAAACCCTAATTCCACCGCTGTAACTTTCTGTATCCACGAGATCCCATCTTGGGGCCTGTTCCGGAGCTCCGCCGGAGGGGGCATCGATCACGAAGGGCTTCTACATCAACACCATAGCCTCTCCGATGAAGTGTGAGTAGTTTACCTCAGACCTACGGGTCCATAGTTAGTAGCTAGATGACTTCTTCTCTCTTTTTGGATCTCAATACAATGTTCTCCCCTTCTTTTGTGGAGATCTATTCGATGTAATCTTCTTTTTGTGGTGTGTTTGTTGAGACCGATGAATTGTGGGTTTATGATCAAGTCTATCTATGAATAATATTTGAATCTTCTCTGAATTCTTTTATGTATGACTGGTTATCTTTGCAAGTCTCTTTGAACTATCAGTTTGGTTTGGCCTACTAGATTGATCTTTCTTGCAATGGGAGAAGTGCTTAGCTTTGGGTTCAATCTTGCGGTGTCCTTTCTCGGTGACAGTAAGGGCAGCAAGGCACGCATTGTATTGTTGCCATCGAGGATAACAAGATGGGGTTTTCTTCATATTGCATGAGTCTATCCCTCTACATCATGTCATCTTGCTTAAGGCGTTACTCTGTTTTTAACTTAATACTCTAGATGCATGCTGGATAGCGGTCGATGAGTGGAGTACTAGTAGTAGATGCAGGTAGGAGTCGGTCTACTTGTCTCGGACATGATGCCTATATACATGATCATACCTAGATATTCTCATAACTATGCTCAATTCTGTCAATTTCTCAACAGTAATTTGTTCACCCACCGTAGAATACTTATGCTCTCAAGAGAAGCCACTAGTGAAACCTATGGCCCCCGGGTCTATCTTCATCATATTAATCTCCTACTACTTAGTTATTTCCTTTGCTATTTACTTTGCCTTTATTTTACTTTGCATCTTTTATCATAAAAATACCAAAAATATTAGCTTATCATATCTATCAGATCTCACTCTCGTAAGTGGCCCTATAGGGATTGACAACCCCTATTTGCGTTGGTTGCGAGGATTTATTTGTTTTGTGCAGGTGCGAGGGACTCGCGCGTAGCCTCCTACTGGATTGATACCTTGGTTCTCAAAAACTGAGGGAAATACTTACGCTACTTTGTTGCATCATCCCTTCCTCTTAGGGGAAAACCAACGCAGTGCTTAAGAGGTAGCAAGGCACGTCAGAGAAGCGAGTCGAGGGGCGCCACTTGGCACCTGGCAATTGGTGTAGGTTGGTGGAGGTCGCCGAACAACTAGGCTCGCACTGCGTGAGTGGCTTAGAGCAGTCGACGCGTGCGCTGGTGACAGTGTCCTAGACTAGGGGGTACTCACCACGTCATCTTCTGGCCAGGTGGATCGGGCTGAGGACCCCCATGGCGGTCCACTATTGGGCCACTTCGGTCATCCCATGACATATACGAGGAAGATTCCACAAGACTTGGTGATCAAGACAAGGACTCCTCTCCACCGATGTAGTTAACTAGGACTCTTGTTATCCTAGGCCTCCAGTACATTATATAAGCCGAGGCCAGGCTAGTCGATAGATCATTGTGACATCAACACAATCTCATTCACCTAGCCTTAGAGTTAAAACACATCTGATGATCTCAAGGTAGATCAACTCTATACTTGATACATCTTCATCAATATAAACAAGAGCGGGATGTAGGGTTTTGCCTCAATCAAGAGGGCACGAACCTGGGTAAACATCGTCTCCTTGTTCCTGTTACCATCTGTCCAAGATCCACAGCTCAGGACCCCCTACCCCGAGATCTTCCAGTTTTCACACTGACACTGGTGTTTTCATTGAGAGTTCTGTTGTGAGATCAACGAGAAGATCGATGGCTCATCTGTAGATTGACAGTAGTTTTTTCTGGACAACAGATTTGTGTTCGCCATCCCCGCTACCTCGAGCGTTGCTTTTACGATTGCTTAGGTGGAATTGTGCGGAATTGCATCTAGAACAACCTTGTAAAATTTTATCGCGTTCCGATGGAGGAATCTCTAGCAAACTCCGATCTACACGAGCCTTGTTGAATCTAGACGAGTTTAGGGCGAGGAGTCTAGCATCCAACTCAGATATCCTTTCGAAGGTCCAACCATTCAACGGCCGCGGAATTCCTATATCTATCACCCCTCAAAATTTCAGCTTGATCCGACCGTTCAAACTCCAGGAAGCGTCCGATGAGTGCATCAATTTTCGGATCTGTTTTCTGCGCGAAAACGAAACCGACCCGAGTTCATGTTTCTTCATGAACGAGATATTGGACATCCTTTTTAGAGGAATTTTTTAGGGTATTATTGTGTGTTGTTCTCAAACACGTGCCCATGAATTTTGGGTCTTTTCCATGGCAATCTTCACCATCACGCCGGTGTCAAACCAGCCCGACAACGTTGCTCTACGGACGCCAACCTGCATCGGCATTGACTGCGCCATTGCTCCATCGAGCCAACGACAACCACCTCAGATCATAACCTCGGCGAGCCGACCAAGAGTTCGGCATCGCAAAGGCAAGATAATTGCCAAGACAACATTGTCGCTCCACGGATTGCACGGGTCGGGCGCGCCAGTGATACATCTCCAATGTATCTATAATTTTTGACAGTTCCATGCTATTATATTGTCAATCTTGGATGTTTTATAATCATTTTATATCATTTTTTGGTACTAACTATTGACATAGTGCCAAGTGCCAGTTGCTGTTTTCTACATGTTTTTTACATCATAGGAAATCAATATCAAACGGAGTCCAAACGCAACAAAACTTTACGGAGATTTTTTGGACCAGAAGGAACATAATGGGCCTTGGATGTGCCTGGGGGTGCTCCGAGGAGAGAACAACCCACCAGGGCGCGCCAGGAGGCCCAGGTGCGCCCTGGTGGGTTGTGCCCACCTCGGGTGCCCTCCGGACCGCCTCTTTGCTCTATAAATACCCCAATATTCCCATAACCCTAGGGAAGTCGACGAAATATTCATCCAGCCGCCGCAGACTCCAGAACCACCAGATCCAATCTAGACACCATCTCGGATGGGGTTCACCACCTCCATTGGTGCCTCTCCGATGATGCGTGAGTAGTTCTTTGTAGACCTCCGGGTCCGTAGTTAGTAGCTAGATGGCTTCCTCTCTCTCTCTCTCTCTCTCTCTCTCTCCCTCTCTCTCTCTCTCTCTCTCTCTCTCTCTCTCTCTCTCGATTCTCAATACAATGGTCTCTTGGAGATCCATATGATGTAACTCTTTTGCGGTGTGTTTGTTGGGATCGATGAACTTTGAGTTTATGATCAAATCTATCTTTTTATATCCATGAAAGTATTTGAGTTTCCTTGATCTCTTTTATGCATTATTGCTTATAGCCTCATATTTCCTCTCCGATATTTGGGTTTTGTTTGGCCCACTTGATCTATTTATCTTGCAATGGGAAGAGGTGCTTTGTAGTGGGTTCGATCCTACGGTGCTTGATCCCAGTGACAGAAGGGGAACCGACACGTATGTATCGTTGCTACTGAGGATAAAATGATGGGGTCTATCTCTACATAGATAGATCATGTCTACATCATGTCATACACTAGATGCATGCTGGATAGCGGTCGATGTGTGGAGTAATAGTAGTAGATGCAGGCATGAGTCGGTCTACTAATCTTGGACGTGATGCCTATATAATGATCATTGCCTAGATATCGTCATGAGTATTTGAAGTTCTATCAATTGCCCAACAGTAATTTGTTCACCCACCGTTTGCTATTTTTCTAAAGAGAAGCCACTAGTGAAACCTACGGCCCCCGGGTCCCTTTCTCATATTATTTGCCTTTGCGATCTATTTTCCTTTGCTTTTATTTTCAGATCTATTGAACCAAAAATACCTTGCTGCAATTTATTCTTATTTATTTTATTTTGGCGTCCGATCTATCAATCTATTACAACTTTATCTCACATTTGTTTGCCTATCTTGAGGCGCCGTACCCGGAAGGAATTGACAACCCCTTTAACACATCAGGTTGCGAGGATTTGTTATCTATGTGCAGGGGTTGTTTACGTTGTGTTGCTTGGTTCTCCTACTAGTTCGATAACCTTGGTTTCATATCTGAGGGAAATACCTACCTCCGCTGTGCTGCATCATCCCTTCCTCTTTGGGGAAATACCGACGTAGCTGCAAGCGACATCAAAAGGAATTTCTTACACCGTTGCCGGGGAGGATCTTCAACATATACCAGGTTCCTAATCACAAATCTCATCTCCTCGTAATTTATATTATTTGACATTTGCCTCTCGTTTTCCTCTCCCTCGCTTCACAAAAATTTACCGTTTTATTCGCCCCTCTTTTTTCGTTCGTCGTTTTCTTGTCAGATCTATCCTTTGCTTGAAATCATGAGTGATTTCGGTATGGCACCAACAGATGATGGCCTAACTCCTAAGATTGGATGTACGGTCAATCTAGATGCTAAAACTTTTATCTTGGGGCAAGGGAACATTATGGGAAAAGAACGTATCCAAGAATTTTTCAATTGTGTTGGGAATCTAAATCTTGAAGATGCTCCTATACTTGAAACCACTAGATCTTATGCAGATGCTATTTCAGCACTAGTTCTGAAACTTGAAAGTAAATTTATTCGTACCCATCCTACTTTGCAAAGATTTTTTTTGAGCTTCCCGTTATAAAGAATCCCAGGGCTAAAAATTTGGCCACCCTTGTCCTTATGAATGAATTTGATTACATAAGACGGGAAGCTAGGGAAATCTTTGATTTTTATGGTATGAATGGTGAAAAACATGTGATAGATGAAATTCTTTACAATAGTGACTATGCTTTAAGACATTGGCTTGGGGATAATAAAATCATCGATGAGAATCTTAAAAACGAAGTCCCCGTTTTAGATATAACCCAACAGGTTTTCAATAATGTTAATCAACATTACTCTTGGATTGTTGCGAGGAATCAAAAAGGTTATGATGAACATCAAATTAGGAACGCTAAGGTTTCTATGGATAATATGTTTTATGTTGTGTTTACAAAATCCCATGATGAAAAAACCTCTAAGAAGGTTAAGAACAAGGATGACAAAACTTAGATCCTTGCTTTATGCCTAGCTAAGGGCGTAAAACTATAGCGCTTGTTGGGATGCAACCCAATGAATAAAATTTATTTTTGCTTTTTGCTTCCTGTTTTTGAGTGTTAGCACAATTATGATACTATTATGATTGTGTTTTTATGTTTTAATTAGTGTTTGTGCCAAGTAAAGCCTTTAGGATCTTCTTGGGTGATAGTTGTTTGATCTTGCTGAAAAAATAGAAACCTTTGCACTCGTGAAAATAATTCTTATTTTTAACCAGAGAGCGATAAAATACCAATTACTTTTGCAGTAGATCAATATACAAATTTCTCAGGTCATCCTATTTTTTCAGAATTTTTAGAGCTACAGAAGTATTCGAAATAGTCAGATTGCTACAGACTGTTCTGTTTTGACATATTCTATTTTCTTTGCGTTGTGTGCTTGTTTTAATGGCTCTATGGTTTTTTTGATGAGTTTTTGCCATAGAAAAGTTGGAATACAGTAGATATAATGCAAGAACAAAATATGAATTGGTTTGATAGAGCACTTATAATAGTGATTTATTTTCTTATACTAACGGATCTCATGAAGGTTTTGTTGAGTTTTGTGTGATTGAACTTTTCAAGTTTTGGGTTATCTTACGACGGATGAAGGAATAAGGAGTAGAAGATCCTAAGCTTGGGGATGCCCCGGCATCCCAAGCTATTATCCAAAAATGAGCAACCAACTAAGTTTGGGGATGCCCCCGAGTGGCATCCCCTCTTTCTTCTAATGACCATCAGTATTTTACTCGAAGCTATATTTTTATTCGTCACATACTATGTGTTTTGCTTGGAGCGTCTTGTATGATATGAGTCTTTGCTTGTTTTATTTTGTGTTTTAAGTCTTGATCCCTTGCTGGACACACCTATTTGAGAGAGCCAAAATTATGTCATGACTTGTTAGAATTGCTCTCTTTGCTTCACTTAAATCTTTTATGAGCCATGGACATGCTCTAATGCTTCACTTATATCTTTTTGAGCACGGTGTGATTTAGTATTTTTGAAGAAATGCTATCTTGCTTCACTTAGATTTATTTGAGAGTTAGTAAAATTTTCAAGAAATTCTCTCTTGCTTCACTTAAATTAATTTGAGAGAAGAATATTATGCCCATGATCTTCACTTATATTTGTTTGAGCTTACGAAAAGCAACACATGAAAATTAGTCCCAAAGTGATAGATATCCAAGAAAGATATAATAAAAACTTTCATGAAGATCATTGGACAAAATAAACTTGATTCTTAGTAATAGTTTTGAGAAATGATGATGTGATATGTGAGTTATGTTGATGAGTAATTATGCTTTAGTAAGAATATTGGTGTTAAGGTTTGTGATTCCCTATGCAAGCACGAAAGTCAATAGTCATGCAATGAAATTATATCCTACTTATGGTGCATTATTCGGTGTTAATTATGCTTAATGCTTGCTTATGAGATTATCTGTTTCTTGGTTGGTCGCTTCTCAATCTTTTGCTAGCCTTCATTTTCCACTAAGTATGATCTCTACTTGTGCATCCAAAATCCTTTAAACCAGTTTTGCCACATGAGTGCACTATATCTACCTATATGCGATATTCTTTTGCCATTCTAAGAAAATTTGCATGTGCCATCTCTAATTTTCAAAATAAACTTCTATTTTGTGTGTTCGTTTCGCTCGCGGAGCGGTGAGGGGTGGCTAATATTTTCCATGCTAGATGTGTTATTCTTGCGATGAGTGTTTATTCACTTGTCATTGCACGACAGTAAGGCAAAGGTATTAGGGATGCCCAATCCCAAAATGAAAAAAAATGAATTTACTTTATGTTGCCAAATAATAAATTCCTCGGAAAGTGTTGGTATGGAAGGCACCCATTGATACGTCTCCAACGTATCTATAATTTATGAAGTATTCATGCCAATATATTATCATTCTTGGATGTTTTACAATCATTTTAATTTTTTGGGACTAACCTATGGACCCAGTGCTCAGTGCTAGTTGCTATTTTTTGCTTGTTTTTTTACATCACAGAAAATCAATATCAAACGGAGTCCAAACACCGGGAAACTTTTTATGGATTTTTTATGGGCCAGAAGACTCCCGATGGGCCAGAGCTGCATCTGGGGGTGCCCCGAGGGGGGCACAACTCACCAGGGTGCGCTAGGGCCCCTTGGCGCGCCCAGGTGGGTTGTGCCCACCTCGGTGGCCTCCCGTACCCCTTCTTTGCACCATAAATTTCCAAATATTCTGAAACCCCACCGGGTTAACCTAGATCAGAAGTTCCGCCGCCGCAAGGCTCTGTAGCCACCGAACACCAATCTAGACCCGTTCCGGCACGCTGCCGGAGGGGGGAATCATCTCTGGTGGCCATCTTCATCATCCCGGCGGCCACCACGATGATGAGGGAGTAGTCCACCCTCGGGGCTGAGGGTTTGTACCAGTAGCTATGTGTTTAATCTCTCTCTTTCTCTCTCTCTCGTGATCTATATCATGGGCTTTGTTAATATAGTTGGATCATATGATGTTTCTCCCCTCTATGCTCTTGTTGTGATGAATTGAGTCTTTACCCTTTGATGTTTTGTCTTGTCGGAATGAATATTCAGAGATGAGAACACATGATATATGTCTTGCAGTATGAATACTTGAGGTGACAATTGGGGTATCTTATTGATTCACTTGATATATGTTATGGCATTCAACTCACGGATTCCTGCGGTGATATTGGGGTAATCTATGCATAGGGGTTGATGCACGTTTTTATTTTCTTTTCTCCGAAAAAAACTTTGGGGTCTCTTTATAGTTCTTTGTGTGGATTGAGTATTATGAATATGAACTTGCTTTGGTGTTATCTTAGTACAGACTCTAGGATAAATCGAACGGAAAAATAGCTTTATGTTATTTTAGTACGGACTCTTGAATATATCAAACGGAAAGAATAGCTTTGAGGTGGTTTAGTACCTTACAAAAAGTTCCTATCTTTTGTTCTCCGCTAATAGGAACTCGGGAGTGATTCTTCGTTACACTTTGAGGGATAATCATATGATCCAACTATGTTAGCATTGTTGAGGGGTTGCACTAGCGAAAGTACGGACCCTAGGCCTTGTTTTTAAGCATTGCAATACCGTTGTTGTGCCGGTTTACTACTTGCTACCTTGCTGATTTTATTTATTCAGATTATAAAAATATATTTCTACCATCAATATTACACTTTTATCACCATCTCTTCGCTGAACTAGTGCACCTATACAATTTGCCATTGTATTGGGTGTGTTGGGGACACAAGAGATTTCTTGTATTTGGTTGCAGGGTCGTTTGCGGGAGACCTGAAGGAAATATGCCCTAGAGGCAATAATAAAGTTGTTATTTAGATTTCCTTATATCATGATAAATGTTTATTATTCATGCTAGAATTGTATTAACTAGAAACTTAGTACATGTGTGAATACATAGAAAAACAGAGTGTCACTAGTATGCCTCTACTTGACTAGCTCGTTAATCAAAGATGGTTAAGTTTCCTAGCCATAGACATGAGTTGTCATTTGATGAACGGGATCACATCATTAGAGAATGATGTGATTGACATGACCCATCCGTTAGCTTAGCACTATGATCGTTCAGTTTATTGCTATTGCTTTCTTCATGACTTATACATGTTTCTATGACTATGAGATTATGCAACTCCCAAATACCGGAGGAACACTTAGTGTGCTATCAAACGTCAAAACATAACTGGGTGATTATAAAGATGCTCTATAGGTGTCTCCGATGGTGTTTGTTGAGTTGGCATAGATCAAGATTAGGATTTTTCACTCCGATTGTCGGAGAGGTATCTCTGGGCCCTCTTGGTAATGCACATCACTATAAGCCTTGCAAGCAATGTAACTAATGAGTTGGTTGCAGGATGATGCATTACGAAACGAGTAAAGAGACTTGCTGGTAATGAGATTGAACTAGGTATGATGATACCGACGATCAAATCTCGGGCAAGTAACATACCGATGACAAAGGGAACAACGTATGTTGTTATGAGGTTTGACCGATAAAGATCTTCATAGAATATGTAGGAACCAATATGAGCATCCAGGTTCCGCTATTGGTTATTGACCAGAGATGAGTCTCGGTCATGTCTACATAGTTCTCGAACCCGTAGGGTCCGCATGCTTAACGTTCTATGACGATATGTATTGTGAGTTATGTGATTTGATGTACCAAAGGTTGTTCGGAGTCCCGGATTGTCACAACCCTAGAATTGCTTGTAACTAGTTGCATTAAAGCATCCATGCATCATGTCTAAATTCAAATGAATTTGAATTGGGGATGTTCAAACCCTAGCATCAAATGGAATTCAAATAGGTTCAACCTAAAAATATTTTCAATGAACCTGAAATGCCCTTCATAAATGTTCATCATTTTTTTGGTCCAGAACCTTTGCCAAAAATGATGAACATATTTCTAGGTCATCCCTGGATTTTTGAATTAAATCATTAAGTATTCGAATTTGGGCATTTAAAATTCAATAAATACTTTAAATGCTCAAATTATTCTAAAATGATTTGAGGGCTATTGGAAATAATTCAAAATGTGCCCACAAGTTATTTCAGGAATTTTGGAAATGAATTAGTATTATTACTAATTCAAAATAGAGGAATAAAATATAAAACTGAAACAGAAATTAGAAAATAAAAGAAAGGCAGAAACCTCACCTAGCCTCCCTGTAGTCTGGCCCAGTTTCTGCCGGCCCAACCCACCTCCTCCTCCCTCCTACTTTCTTCAACCTCCTGCCAGTGGGCAGGAGGGCGTGTGGCTGCCGTGCACGCACACGCGCGCGCCACCTCCTGCTTCCCGCCGCTGCCCTGATGTGCCTGGAGACGCCACGACACCCCGGACCTCTATCACCCTCTCGAGCTCATCCCCTCCTCTACTCTCTCTCCCTCTCATCGGCCGAGCGCCACCGTCGCTGCCGCTCGTTGCTGCCGCGGCCACCGTCTCCGCCTCGCCCCTCTGACGTGCCCACGAGCTCTGCGACTTCGTCCTCATCATCTCCACCGAGCCAAGAGAGCCAGGGCGTGCCGTAGCATCGTCAACACCACCGTCTTCCACCTCGGGAGTCGATCACCACCGCCGTCGATTCGCCGCCGTCCGCGCCTCCCCGAGCCTGCTGAGACCGTCACCGACCTCGCTGTGAGCCCCGTCGTCGTTTTCCCTCTTCTTCCCATGTCGCTCGCCCCACTAACTACCTCCACCGTCTATCCCGAGGATCCATCGCCGCTGGCCATGTTGCCCCCGAGGCACCAGCAGCCATAGCTCGTGTCCGAGCACTTCGGCGTACTCATCAGCTTCCTAGCAAGCCCACGCACCCACCAGCTCCTCCTCCCATGCATCGTAGCGCCAAACCCGACCCCGCCCAAACTCCGGGCACCTCCACGAGCTCGTTTCCGGCGAGCTCGTTCCACCTCAGCTGCTGCCGCTAGCCGTGTTGGATGCGCGCGAGTCCCAACACCACGTAGAGCCTCTCCGTCGTTGTTTTGGTCACCGGAGGAGCTAACCCGAGCCCTCCACCGCATCTGTCGTCGCCGGCGTCGAGCCACCGGTGTATTAGGCCCGGTTGTCCAGGGGTTTGACCTCCCCTGGGTCGATGACATGTGGGCCCATGCCCCATTGACACTTTTAGTTAGGATTAAATTAGCACTAACAGTCTTTGTTAATTAGCCTAGTCACTGACCAGTGGGTCCCAATAGTCAGGTTTGACCTGGATTGGCCCTGTTGACTGGCTGACGTCACTGTGAAGCAGTGATGACATCATAAATGTTTTCTAGATTTTAAATAAATCTAAATGATTTATTTATTTTGAGAAAATGTCCTAAACTTCTAAAAATCATACAAATTAATCTATAACTCCAAATGCAAAGATTTATATATGAAAAATGATCAGAAAAATCCAATCTATCCATCTGTATTGGTTTCATGCATTTTAAACAACTTAACCTTGCTGTTTAGATCAAAACATGATAATACATTATGAATTCATAATTTGAGTTTGAGGTTGAACCTTTGGTTCAAAATAACTCAAACCCCTCTCTTTGTAGTTGCATTAGCTCAAACACACTCATTTTTTCCATGTCATGATCATGCATCATATTGTGCATTGCATTGATTGTGTTCTTTATCTATTTGTCGGTATTTGTCCCCTCTCAATGGACGTAGTTTCGACGATGAGTTCGATTACACCGATGAAGAACTATACTATCTTTAGAAGTTCCAGGCAGGCAAAAACCCCTTGTTCATTCCGATACAATCTCACTCTCTCGCTACTGCTCCATTTTCCTGCATTGGGACAACAACGATTCAACTATTACATGCTGCGGTAGTTGAACCCCTTTCCTCTGCATGACCTGTCATTGCCATAGTAAATAGATGAAACCCACTAGCATGAGTAGGAGTTGTTTGAGCCCTGATGTGCCTACTCATTCATGCTTGCTTGTCATGCCTGCTACTCTTAGAGTTAAGTCAGGTCCGATTCATCGGGATGAATTGGAATGGTGATGAACATGTCCTACTATGTGTGAGCTAAGTGTGTGAACACGATTTGGTAAAGGTAGCGGTGAGAGGCCATGTAGGAGTACATGGTGGGTTGTCTCATTGAAACCGTCCTCAGGAACTGAGTTCTGTGTTTGTGATCCATGAACAACTACTACCACACGCTGGGCCCTGAAATATGACCTCGCTCGACTTATTAATCCCCTTGTCCTCTGTCCAGAAGTTGCAAGTAGTTTCTGGTGTTTGTAGTATGCCGGAGGCCGTGCGCAGCGCTGACCCGAGGGGTGGGCTGTGATGTGGTAGGCACGTGGTACGGTGTACCGGGACGCCCGTTTGGTGCCTCGAGAACCCTGCACACATCGTTCGAGGCTGTAAGAGGAAACCTCGGCCGGACTCCCTTCGGATGGAACCTGAATAGGAGATAAACCTGGACTAGGGACTTGTGTGGTTAGTCAGGTCGTGGTCTACACCCACGTCGGCTTTCCCTTGAAGTCTGCCAAGCACATGTCGTGTGCAGACGCTAAGTGGTGGAAACATGTCTGAAGTACACCCCTGCAGCGTTATAAATGATCTATTCGAATAGCCACGTCCGCGGTAAAGGACTTCTGGGTTGCCTATACAGTTCATAGACAAGTGAAAGTGGATACTCTAAAATGCACAAGATAAGTGTGAGTGCTATGGATGGCGTTCTCGTAGGGAGACGGGAACGGATCCATAGTGGGGTATTGATTGGCGAATATGTGGACTCGTGTGCGCCACCTCAAAAGAGTTACTTGCAGTCGTAGTTCAATATAGCCACAGTCAGAGCTGGCTTGCTGTAGTCAAACTCCTTGCTACCTCTTGAGCACTGCGTTGGTTTTCCCTCAAGAGGAAATGGTGATGCAGTAAAGTAGCGTAAGTATTTCCCTCAGTTTTTGAGAACCAAGGTATCAATCCAGTAGGAGATCACGCTCGAGTCCTACGCACCTACACAAACAAATAAGAACCTTGCGACCAACGCGATAAAGGGCTTGTCAATCCCTTCACGGTCACTTACGAGAGTGAGATCTGATAGATATGATAAGATAATATTTTTGGTATTTTTATATGATAAAGAGAAATAAAGATGCAAAGTAGAATAAAGGGAAATAGAAATAACTAAGTGTTGGAAGATTAATTTGATGGAAGATAGACCCGGGGCCATAGGTTTCACTAGTGGCTTCTCTCAAGAGCATAAGTATTACGGTGGGTAAACGGATTACTGTCGAGCAATTGATAGAATTGAGCATAGTTATGAGAATATCTAGGTACGATCATGTATATAGGCATCACGTCCGCGACAAGTAGACCGAAACGATTCTGCATCTACTACTATTACTCCACATATCGACCGCTATCCAGCATGCATCTAGAGTATTAAGTTCATAAGAACAGAGTAATGCTTTAAGTAAGATGACATGATGTAGAGGGATAAACTCATGCAATTATGATATAAACCCCATCTTTTTATCCTCGATGGCAACAATACAATACGTGCCTTGCTGCCCCTGCTGTCACTGGGAAAGGACAACGCAAGATTGAACCCAAAGCTAAGCACTTCTCCCATTGCAAGAAAGATCAATCTAGTAGGCCAAACCAAATTGATAATTCGAAGAGACTTGCAAAGATAAACCAATCATACATAAAAGAATTCAGAGAAGAATCAAATATTGTTCATAGATAATCTGGATCATAAACCCACAATTCATCGGATCTCGACAAACACACCACAAAAGAAGATTACATCGAATAGATCTCCAAGAGAATCGAGGAGAACTTTGTATTGAGATCCAAAGAGAGAGAAGAAGCCATCTAGCTAATAACTATGGACCCGAAGGTCTGAAGTAAACTACTCGCACATCACTTGAGAGGCCATGGAGTTGATGTAGAGGCCCTCCGTGATCAATGCCCCCTCCGGCGGAGCTCCGAAAAAGGCCCCAAGATGGGATCTCTCGGGAACAGAAGGTTGCGGTGGTGGAATTAGGTTTTCATGCTGCTCCTGGATGTTTGGTGGTACGTGGATATTAGGAGGAGGAAGTACGTCGGTGGAGCAACGAGGGGCCCACGAGGGTTGAGGGCGCGCCCCCTGCCTCGTGGCCTCCTTGATTGTTTCTTGATGCCCACTCCAAGTCTCCTAGATCACGTTTGTTGAGAAAATCACGTTCCCGAAGGTTTCATTCCGTTTGGACTCCGTTTAATATTCCTTTTCTTCGAAACACTGAAATAGGCAAAAAACAGCAATTTGGGCTGGGCCTCCGATTAATAGGTTAGTCCCAAAAATGATATAAAAGTGTAAAATAAAGCCCATTAACATCCAAAATAGATAATATAATATCATGGAGCAATCAAAAATTATAGATGCGTTGGAGACGTATCAAGCATCCCCAAGCTTAATTCCTGCTCATCCTCGACTAGGTAAATGATAAAAGAAGAATTTTTGATGTGGAATGCTTTCTAACATATTTCTCAATGTAATTTTTCTTTATAGTGACATGAATGTTCAGATCCAAAAGATTCAAGATAAAAGTTTAATATTGACATAAAAATAATAATACTTCAAGTATAGTAACTAAGCAATCATGTCTTCTCAAAATAACATGGCCAAAGGAAGTTATCCCTACAAAATCATATAGTCTGGCTATGCTGTATCTTCACCACACAAAATATTTAAATCATGCACAACCCCCGATGACAAGCCAAGCAATTGTTTCATACTTTTGATGTTCTTAAAAATTTTCAATCTTCACGCAATATATGAGCGTGAGCCATGGATATAGCACTGTATGTGGAATAGAATGGTGGTTTTGGAGAAGACAAAAAAGGAGAAGATAGTCTCACATTAACTAGGCGTATCAATGGGCTTTGGAGATGCCCATCAATAGATATCGATGTGAGTGAGTAGGGATTGCCATGCAATGGATGCACTTGAGCTATAAGTATATGAAAGCTCAACAAAAGAAACTAAGTGGGTGTGCATCCAACTCGCTTGCTCATGAAGACCAAGGGCATTTTGAGGAAGCCCATCATTGGAATATACAAGCCAAGTTATATAATGAAAAATTCCCACTAGTATATGGAAGTGATATCATAGGAGACTCTCTATCATGAAGATCATGGTGCTACTTTGAAGCACAAGTGTGGAAAAAGGATAGTAGCATTGTCCCTTCTCTCTTTTTCTCTCATGTTTTTATTTGGGCCTCTTTTTTCTCTCTTATTTTTCGTCCAGAGTCTCATCCCGACTTGTGGGGGAATCATAGTCTCCGTCATCCTTTCCTCACTTTGGACAATGCTATAATAATGATGATCATCACACTTTATTTACTTACAACTCAAGAATTACAACTCAATACTTAGAACAAAATATAACTCTATGTGAATGCCTCCAGCGGTGTATCGGGATGTGCAATGATGCATGAGTGACATGTATGAAGAATTATGAATGGTGGCTTTGCCACAAATACGATGCCAACTACATGCTCATGCAAGCAATATGACAATGATGAAGCGTGTCAAAATAACGGAACAGTGGAAAGTTGCATGGCAATATATCTCGGAATGGCTATGGAAATGCCATAATAGGTAGGTATGGTGGCTGTTTTGAGGAAGGTATATGGTGGGTTTAAGGTACCGGCGAGAGTTGCGCGATACTAGAGAGGCTAGCAATGGTGGAAGGGTGAGAGTGCGTATAATCCATGGACTCAACATTAGTCATAAAGAACTCATATACTTGTTGCAAAAATCTATAAGTTATCAAAACAAAGTATTACGTGCATGCTCCTAGGGGGATAGATTTGTAGGAAAAGACCATCGCTCGTTCCCGACTGCCACTCATAAGGAAGACAATCAATAAATAAATCATGCTCCGACTTCATCACATAACGGTTCACCATACGTGCATGCTACGGGAATCAAAAACTTCAACAGAAGTATTTCTCAAATTCACAACTACTCAACTAGCATGACTCTAATATCACCATCTCCATATCTCAAAACAATTATCAAGTATCAAACTTCTCATAGTATTCAATGCACTTCTATGAAAGTTTTTATATTATCCCTAAAAGCAAATTTCCATGTTGTTCTAAAGGACTCTCAAAATAATATAAGTGAATCATGAGAGATCAATTGTTTATACAAAATAAAACCACCGCCATGCTCTAAAATATATAAGTGAAGCACTAGAGCAAAAATTATATAGCTCAAAAGATATAAGTGAAGCACTAGAGCAAAAATTATATAACTCAAAAGATATAAGTGAAGCACATAGAGTATTCTAATAAATTTCAAATCATGTGAGTCTCTCTCAAAACATGTGTACAGAAAGGATGATTGTGGTAAAATAAAAATCAAAGACTCAAATCATACAAGATGCTCCAAGCAAACACATATCATGTGGTGAATAAAAATATAGCTCCAAGTAAAGTTACCGATAGACAAAGACAAAAGAGGGGATGCCTTCCGGGGAATCCCCAAGCTTAGGCTTTTTGGTGTCCTTGAATTTTACCTTGGTGTGCCATGGGCATCCCCAATCTTAGGCTCTTGCCACTCCTTGTTCCATAATCCATCAAATCTTTACCCAAAACTTGAAAACTTCACAACACAAAACTCAAAATAGAAAATCTCGTGAGCTCCATTAGCGAAAGAAAAAAAACACCACTTCAAGGTACTGTAATGAACTCATTATTTATTTATATTGGTGTTAAAACTACTGTATTCCAACTTCTCTATGGTTTATAAACTCTTTTACTAGCCATAGATTCATCAAAATAAGCAAACAACACACAAAAAACAGAATCTGTCCAAAACAGAACAGTCTGTAGTAATCTGTAGGTTTTGACCACTTCTGGAACTCCAAAAATTCTAAAATAAATTGCTCGACGTGAGGAATTTATCTATTAATCATCTGAAAAAATAATTAACTAAATATCACTCTCCAAATAAAAATGGCAGCAATTCTCGTGAGCGCTAAAGTTTCTGTTTTTTACAGCAAGATCAAAAAGACTTTCCCCAAGTCTTCCCAATGGTTCTACTTGGCACAAACACTAATTAAGCACAAAGAACACAACCAAAACATAATATATATAAATTATTTATTAAATAACAGCAAGTAAAAATATTGGGTTGTCTCCCAACACGCGCTTTTCTTTAAAGCATTTTAGCTAGGCAAAAGATTTCAATGATGCTCACATAAAAGACAAGAATTGAAACACAAAGAGAGCATCATAAAGCACATGACAAACACATCTAAGTCTAACATAATTCCTATGCATAGGCATCTTATAGGCAAACAAATTATCAGGGCAAGCAAAAACTAGCATATGCAAGGAAGCGAAAAGAAACAATAGCAATCTCAACATAACGAGAGGTAATTTAGTAACATGAGAATTTCTACAACCATATTTTCCTCTCTCATAGTAATTACATGTAGGATCATAAGCAAATTCAACAATATAGCTATCACAAAACATATTCTTAACATGATCCACATGTATGCAAAGTTGACACTCTTCCAAAATAGTGGGATTAACATTAACTAAAGTCATGACCTCTCCAAACCCACTTTTATCAAAAACTTCATAAGATTGAACATTCTACAAATATGTGGGATCTAAAGTTGACACTCTTCCAAACCTACTTTCAATATTATTGCAAACATTATAATCAATCTCATATTCATCATGGGGCTTAAACAAATTTTCAAATCATAAGATGAATCACCCCAATCATGATCATTGCAACAAATAGTAGTCATAGCAAAACTAGCATCCCCAAGCTTAGGGTTTTGCATATTATAAGCACAATTGACATTAATAGAATTTATACTATCATCATTGCAATCATGCTTTTTATTCAAAGATCCATTGTGAATCACTCCATAAAGTACTTCATCACAATTTTCAGATTCACGAATTTCAAGCAAAACTTCGTAAAGATAATCTAGTGCAAAAAACTCACTAGCAATTGGTTCTACATAATTGGATCTCTTAAAAAGATTAGAAAGCGGATGAGGATCCATAGATTTTTTGTTCTCTGTGTAGCAATAAATAAACAACTATTCCAACCAAATGATCAAATGAGCCAAGTAAGACATCAAAGCAAATGGAAAGACGAACAAAAGAAGGGCCAATAAAACAGTAAGGGTGAAGTGGGGGAGAGGAAAACGAGAGGTAGATGGCAAATAATGTAATGCGAGGGATAAGAGTTTGTGATGGGTACTTGGTATGTCTTGACTTGTGCGTAGAATCTGACAAATGGTGCCGGAAATGGCTTGTTGTCGGGAGTCAAATATTGACTTGACTTGGCGCGAATCTCCCCGGCAACAGCGCCAGAAATCCTTTTTGCTACATCTTGAGCACTGCGTTGGTTTTCCCTTGAAGAGGAAAGGGTGATGCAGTAAAGTAGCGTAAGTATTTCCCTTAGTTTTTGAGAACCAAGGTATCAATCCAGTAGGAGATCACGCTCGAGTCCTACGCACCTACACAAACAAATAAGAACCTCGCAACCAGCGCGATAAAGGGTTGTCAATCCCTTCACGGTCACTTACGAGAGTGAGATCTGGTAGATATGATAAGATAATATTTTTTGTATTTTTATATGATAAATATAAATAAAGGTGCAAAGTAAAATAAACAGCAATAGAAATAACTAAGTGTTGGAAGATTAATATGATGTAAGATAGACCCGGGGGCCATATGTTTTTACTAGTGGCTTCTCTCAAGAGCATAAGTATTACGGTGGGTAAATGAATTACTGTCGAGCAATTGATGGAATTGAGCATAGTTATGAGAATATCTAGGTATGATCATGTATATAGGCATCACGTCCGCGACAAGTGGACCGAAACGATTCTGCATCTACTACTATTACTCCACACATCGACCACTATCCAGCATGCATCTAGAGTATTAAGTTCATAAGAACAGAGTAATGCTTTAAGTAAGATGACATGATGTAGAGGGATAAACTCATGCAATATGATATAAACCCCATCTTTTTATCCTCGATGGCAACAATACAATACATGCCTTCCTGCCCCTGGTGTCACTCGGAAAGGACACCACAAGATTGAACCCAAAGCTAAGCACTTCTCCCATTGCAAGAAAGATCAATCTAGTAGGTCAAACCAAACTGATAATTCTGAGAGACTTGCAAAGGTAAACAAATCATACATAAAAGAATTCAGAGAAGAATCAAATATTGTTCATAGATAATCTGGATCATAAACCCACAATTCATCGGATCTCGACAAACACGCCGCAAAAGAAGATTACATCGAATAGATCTCCAAGAGAATCGAGGAGAACTTTGTATTGAGATCCAAAGAGAGAGAAGAAGCCATCTAGCTAATAACTATGGACCCGAAGGTCTGAAGTAAACTACTCACACATCACTGGAGAGGCCATGAAGTTTATGTAGAGGCCATCCGTGATCAATGCCCCCTCCGGCGGAGCTCCGGAAAAGGCCCCAAGATGGGATCTCTCGGGTACAGAAGGTTGCGGTGGTGGAATTAGGTTTTCGTGGTGCTCCTGAATGTTTGTGGGGTACGAGGATATATATAGGAGGAAGAAGTACGTCGGTGGAGCAACGAGGGGCCCACGAGGGTGGAGGGCGCGCCCATGGGGGTAGGCACACCCCCTGCCTCGTGGCCTCCTTGATTTTTTCTTGACGCCCACTCCAAGTCTCCTGGATCACGTTTGTCGAGAAAATCATGTTCCTGAAGGTTTCATTCCGTTTGGACTCCGTTTGATATTCCTTTTCCGCGAAACACTGAAATAGGCAAAAAACAGCAATTTGGGCTGGGCCTCTGGTTAATAGGTTAGTCCCAAAAATGATATAAAAGTGTAAAATAAAGCCCATTAACATCCAAAATAGATAATATAATAGCATGGAGCAATCAAAAATTATAGATATGTTGGAGACGTATCACTCCACCACCCCTTTATTGATACTGATGCATGTGTAGCTAGTTCTGATGTAAGTCTTGCTGGGTACATTTGTACTCATGTTTGCTTAATTTATGTTTTTGTAGAGAGACTTCAGTCTCATTAGTAGTTCCGTGTGGACTTCGACGTTTAGCTTATTACCTCAGCTACGATCTTGTACCCTCGGTAGGGTCTTGTAGATAGCCAGGCTTCTCAGCCTTTTCCATTTGTAGTTGTCTGTACTCAGACATGTTTATGCTTCTGCTTGTTGCTTGTATGCTCTGTATGTTGGGTCATGGGACCCATGTTTGTAATATCTGTCTCTTCAGAGCGTAATGAATAAATACTTGAGTTGTAGAGTTTTGTTGTGATGACATGTTGTATTTGCACATATCGAGCATATTGTGTGCATGATTTGAATTGCTTGGTATGTGTGGGATCTGACAACCTAGTTGTTTATCCTTGGTAGCCTCTCTTACTGGGAAATGTCTCCTAGTGCTTCCACTGAGCCATGGTAGCTTGCTACTGCTCCGGAACACTTAGGCTGACCGGCATGTGTCCTTCTTCGTTCCTGTGTCTGTCCCTTCGGGAAAATGTCACACGGTGTCTACCAGAGTCCTGTTAGCCTGCTACAGCCCGGATTCTCCGGAGTCCTGTTAGCCCAGCTGCTACAGCCCAGTTTCACTCGCTGATGGCCGACACGTTCGTTGCTGGGTCATGTATTCATGTCCCTGTAAGTTAGTGCCACTTTGGGTTTACGACTAGTCATGTAGGCTCGGGTTCTCTGTCATATGAATGCTAGCGACACTATAATATATGTGAGCCAAAAGGCACAAAAGGTCCCGGGCCAGGTAAGGTGGTACCCGTGGGAATACCATGCGTGAGACCGCAAAGTGATATGATGTGTTACATGCTAGATTGGTGTGACTTAGGATCGGGCTCCTGACAGCTTTGGTATCAGAACCTGACTGCCAGTAGGATTACCAAGCCAAACTGGTCGAAGTTGAGTCTAGAAATGCTTTATCTATATAAGGGAATTGTTTGTGGAAGGGAACATAAGGCTCTTTTTACTCCTTTACCTTATTCCCTTCTGATCTGAGTCATCCTCTTCTTTTCTACGGGGATTAAGAACTAGGCTTCTCATCTTTCTATCAGGATCACGTGTTACTAATCTGTAGACTAATAGGATTGATGGATTCAAGCCTCAGTTCAGTTAGTAGTACTTCTGTGTGTTAACAGTTGGTCTCAGAACCTTGATATTGTGATGTTGAATGGTTATGCCACCATTTTCCAGGATGTCTCAAATCTTTTTGAGCATTTACAACCTTTATGTTGTCCGAGTCATCCCAAGTCTCTAAATAGTCTGATGCATTTCCAAATCTTCCCCCCTGTCCCGATGTCCTTTTGGGCCAGATTAACCACACCAATTGCTGAGTTGAGGTACTCCATTACCTCGACATATATATGTTGGAGCTATTATTACGACCCTAGTTGTCTTAGGAAATCACCTAGTAATCTAGCCATGATTTGTGTTTCCAGTGTGATGATTCTGGCCATCGTTCTCGAAAGCACCCCGTGATGCCACTTAGTTAGTAGGCATTCTATTCCTGAGTTCTTGAACCCGAGATTCACCCTACTTACTTCATGTTGATAGTGTTTGCTAGTTCCTTTAGGATATTAGTAACCTTTGTGATAGCCCTCGAGGTTTGTGGTATTTTCCTCTTCCAAATACCATGAACTACTTATGGCAGAAGTTCCTCGTTGAACCGAAAGATCACAACCAGAGTGCTCTTGATGAGTTCTCGATTCTAGGTTGTGACTCTGCCAGTTCTACCTTTCTGCGTGGGTTATCCGGAAGAAATATGCTGAACTCGTTCGACATGCTAATCTACGCACCCACAATTCAGAAAATCATATGTTCCTTTGAGTTGTCCCTCTTTAGTTGTTTTCTGACCTTCGTCCATCAATTGGTAGTCAAGAGTATGCGTGCATTCATTCATCGATGCCTATTATTCTTGTGTTCCATCAAGCCATTCTATTCCGGAATGACTAGGAGAAACAAACTCCAGTACCTCATCCATCTCTGGGATTGGGTCAAAGTAGTTGTATTCTGCAGAACAAATGCCAATCCAGCTTTTGTTTTCTTCTACCCTAGAGTATTGCCCTCTTTATGTTAGGATTTTCATAGGATTGGCACCACCTCTTATGAATTCTTGACGTAGTGATACATCTTGCCATAACTATTCATTCCTCGGTCCCCGTGTTATTGTAACCAGAATGCCGATAGATGAATCAAGATGTGTGAAATCAATACTTCTAGCAACCTCGTTGCTTGGTAACTAAAGGACAATAATTTCATTCCTAGTGTGTTGGTTATTAAATCACTACTCTAACATTAATCGTGCTACTAGTCCATTTTCCTGGTGCACTCTTCGATCAGTGAGTTTGGATTATGTTAATTCCTTGCTCTTTTGATCATATCGTCTTGCCCTGAAAAGCAAGATTACTCTCGAGCTTAGTAACATATCGGTGGTTTGTGATTTTCCGAATATCTCCTCGGATGTATTACCAGGATGTCATCTGACCGCTATGTTGAGTTTGTGATCAAGTTGGTTTCTTGTAAACCACCCCTTCTCCAAGAATCCGTGTTGCATACCCTGAGCTAGTTGGTTAAGCTAAACAACAACTTGGAGAGTTAGAAGATAAAAGCTTTATCTGACTTAGTTCATTCCAAAGGTATATCTTGTGTGTGTGTGTTGAAGAAACATGATATCTCCATCGATTGGTCCTTGTGATCAGTTGTTGGATCTATTACCTTGTCAAAACTTTGACTTGATTATGGGCTATCGTCAAGTCAAACCAGAACCAACGATGTTCATAATGTTGTCTTACTCGTGGTGGATCCCTCGAGCATACACCATTACATCTTTTGGTATGACAAATACTATCACATTGTGAACATAATGGTGGAAGCCCAGTGATATGGAAATTCCGATGAGTTGCTATTGAGCCCATCAGCAACATTTTGTCTTCTCCATGATTCATGTTGAACATCAAGCTAGTATTGGAAACTTTTGTAAGCATTACCTTCATGTTCCGTTCATGAAGCCTATGTTTTGATGAAAGAAGTGACTTCCTCTAATTCATGTGCATTTGATGCAAGTTGTCATCGTGAATTCGAGAAAGTCAATGTGCTTCCGCTGGAATCATCCCGAGTCAGTCATGCATATGTGTGGAGTATTCTATGGTTTGGAGACTTGCAACCTTCATTCCATATGTATTCCCTAGCACCTCAAGCCACTGATTGATATGTTCAAGGAAAAGGAGTTTGTTGTGTTGATTCTAGATCATGCACAAGACTCCGATATCCTCGATGATGGTTCCCAGCCAGAACTTGGTAGTGTTTTGTTGTAAGACTACTACGTGGTCATGCTTGTCTGGGACAACGTGTTTACATGTGTGCAGCAGAACCAGCTCATGTTTTGGAGCTTGCTATCATAGTTCATTCCCCGA
Organism: Triticum dicoccoides; assembly: GCF_002162155.2. NCBI lineage: Eukaryota > Viridiplantae > Streptophyta > Magnoliopsida > Poales > Poaceae > Triticum > Triticum dicoccoides. The sequence goes on from NC_041380.1 coordinate 490,971,241, forward strand.
GAATCTCGCAACGCCATCTCATCGATTTGTGTTGCAAACTTTCATTTTTCTTTCTAGACTTGATGAGTCTGGAATATCCTGACACCAACCAGATCTGAATCTCAAGCAGATATGATGGTTGGAACATTCCCGACATTTGCATTTTGTTCCCAGCTTGCACCACCTTGTGCCAATTTCCCATGGGCTGCCCTTCTCAGCAATTGTTGTTCAAGATCATCTTCAAAAGTGGTCCTACCATGGGTTCCATCCATTTCCAATGATAAGCAAATATCACTCATTGCATTGTCTGCAACAAGGTAGTCCACATCATCCATTCTAGTCTGAGTATGCCACTCTTTTAAACTCCTTCAGACGTCCTCTTGTGAATTGCCTAGCCTGGTATGAAGAGTTTCAATGATCTACGTATCAAAAGTAATTCTTTTTGCCACTTAAGGGAATAATTCTACAAGTCACCTTCCCTAAGGTGCCCTGTTATGGAATCATGGCGATTATTTCCTTGCTATCTTGAAACCATGCACCATCTTTTTCAATGTGGAATTCTTACTCACCCAATTGAACCCTTGTCATCCACCTCTTTCCATTGCTCCTGATGTGTGTTTTATGTCTCAACTCAAGAGATGTTCTTACATCTCACTCCATGAGTTGATCTTGAGTGCTCGATCTTCAAGGAGATCGTTTCCTGTAGAGTTTCTTTCTGTCGTCATCGTGTTGGATGAGGATCTCGAAAGCAAAGACGTCAAGATCAATTTGAAGCAATGAATCAACATCTTCTAGAATGGAAATTGGATCATGAAGTTTGTGTTAGCCTTGTGTTCCCTCTCTCTTCTTACCTCACGTCTTGAATCTCGGGACGAGATTCTTGTTTAGTGGGGGTGAGTTCTCACAGCCCTAGAATTGCTTGTAACTAGTTGCATTAAAGCATCCATGCATCATGTCTAAATTCAAATGAATTTGAATTAGGGATGTTCAAATCCTAGCATCAAATGGAATTCAAATAGGTTCAACCTAAAAATATTTTCAATGAACCTGAAATGCCCTTCATAAATGTTCATCATTTTTGTTTTGGTCCAGAACCTCTGCCAAAAATGATGAACATATTTCTAGGTCATCCCTGCATTTTTGAATTAAATCATAAAGTATTTGAATTTGGGCATTTAAAATTCAATAAATACTTTAAATGCTCAAATTATTCTGAAATGATTTGAGGGTTGTTGGAAATAATTCAAAATGTGCCCACAAGTTATTTCAAGAATTTGGGAAATGAATTAGTATTATTACTAAATCAAAACCGAGGAATAAAATAGAAAACTAAAACAGAAATTAGAAAATAAAAGAAAGGCAGAAACCTCACCAGGCCTCCCGGTAGTCTGGCCCAGTTTCTGCCGGCCCAGCCCACCTCCTCCTCCCTCCTACTTTCTTCAACCTCCTGCCAGTGGGCAGGAGGGTGTGTGGCCGCCGTGCACACAAACACATACGCCACCTCTTGCTTCCCACCGCTGCCCTAATGCGCCTAGAGACGCCACGACACCCCGGACCTCTCTCACCCTCTCGAGCTCATCCCCCTCCTCTTCTCTCTCTCCCTCTCACCAGCCGAGCGCCACCGTCGCTGCCGCTCGTTGCTGCCGCGGCCACCATCTCCGCCTCGCCCCTCTGACGTGCCCACGAGCTCCGCGACGTCGTCATCGTCATCTCCACTGAGCCAAGTGAGCTGGGGCACACCGTAGCATCGTCATCACCACCGTCTTCCACCTCAGGAGCCGATCACCGCTGTCGTCGATTCGCCTCCGTCCGCGCCTCCCCGAGATCGCTGAGACCGTCACCGACCTCGCTGTGAGCCCCACCGTCATTTCCCCTCTTCTTCCCATGTCACTCGCCCCGCTAACTAGCTCCACCATCGAACCCGAGGATCCATCGCCGCTGGCCATGTCGCCCCCGAGGCACCAGCAGCCGTAGCTCGTGTCCGAGCACTTCGGCGTGCTCAGCAAATTCCCAGCAAGCCCACGCACCCACCAACTTCTCCCCTCGTGCATCGTAGCACCAAACCCAACCCCGCCCGAACTCCGGCCGCCGCCACGAGCACATTTCTAGCGAGCTCGGTCCACCTCAGTTGCTGCCACTAGCCATGTTGGATGCGCGCGAGTCTCAGCACCACGTAGAGCCTCTCCACCGTCGTTTTGGTCGCCAGAGGAGCTAACCCGAGCCCTCCGCCGCATCTGCCGTCGCCGGCGTCGAGCCGTTGGTGTATTAGGCCCAGTTGACCAGGGGTTTGACCTCCCCTGGGTCGATGACATGTGGGCCCATGCCCCATTGACACTTTTAGTTAGGATTAAATTAGCACTAACAGTCTCTATTAATTAGCCTAGTCACTGACCAGTGGGTCCCACTAGTCAGGTTTGACCTAGATCGGCCCTGTTGACTGGCTGATGTCACTGTGATGTAGTGATGACATCATAAATGTTTTCTAGATTTTAAATAGATCTAAATGATTTATTTATTTTCAGAAAATGTCATAAACTTCTAAAAATCATAGAAATTAATCTGTAACTCCAAATGCAAAGATTTATATATGAAAAATGATCAGAAAAACCCAATCTATCCATCTGTACTAGTTTCATGCATTTTTAAAGAAGTTAACCTTGCTGTTTAGATCAAAACACGATAATGCACATTATGAATTCATAATTTGAGTTTGAGGTTGAACCTTTGGTTCAAAATAACTCAACCCCCTATGTTTGTAGTTGCGTTAGCTCAAACACACTCATTTTTCCATGTCATGATCATGCATCATATTGTGCCTTGCATTGATTGTATTCTTTCTCTATTTGCCGGTATTTGTCCCCTCTCGGTGGACGTAGTTTCGATGATGAGTTCGATGACACCGATGAAGAACTATACTATCTTCATAAGTGCCAGGCAAGCAAAACCCCCTTATTCATTCTGATACAATCCCACACTCTTGCTCCTGCTCTGTTTTACTGCATTAGGACAACAATTCAACTGTTACATGCTGCGGTAGTTGAATCCCTTTCCTCTACATGACATGTTATTGCCACAGTAAATAAATGAAACCCACTAGCATGAGTAGGAGTTGTTTGAGCCCTGATGTGCCTACTCATTCATGTTTTCTTGTCATGCCTGCTACTCCTTAGAGTTGAGTCAGGTTCGATTCATCGGGGATGAATTGGAATGGTGATGAACATGTCCTACTGTGTGTGAACACGATTTGGTAAAGGTAGTGATGAGAGGCCATGTAGGAGTACATGGTGTGTTGTCTCATTGAAACCGTCCTTAGGAACTGAGTTCTGTGTTTGTGATCCATGAACAACTACCACTGCACGTTGGGCCTTGAAATATGACCTCGCTCGACTTATTATCCCCCCTTGTCCTCTGTCCAGGAGTTGCAAGTAGTTTCTGGTGTTTGTAGTATGCTGGAGGCCGTGCGCAGCGCTGACTCAAGGGGTGGGCTGTGATGTGGTAGGCACATGGCACGGTGTATCGAGACGCCCGTTTGGTGCCTCGGGAACCCTGCACACATCGTTCGGGGCCGTAAGCGGAAACCTCGGCCGGACTCCCTTCGGATGGAACCTGAATAGGCGATAAACCTGGACTAGGGACTTGTGTGGTTAGTCAGGTCGTGGTCTACACCCACGTCGGCTTTCGCTTGAAGTCTGCCGAGCACATGTCGTGTGCAGACGCTGAGTGGTGGAAATATGTGTAAAGAAGTACACCCCTGCAGCGTTATAAATGATCTATTCGAATAGCCACGTCCGCGGTAAAGGACTTCTGGGATGCCTATATAGTTCATAGACAAGTGAAAGTGGATACTCTAAAATGCGCAAGATAAGCATGAGTGCTATGGATGGCATTCTCGTAGGGAGACGGGAGCGGATCCATAGTGGTGTATTGATTGGTGAATATGTGGACTCGCATGCGCCACCTCAAAAGAGTTACTTGTAATCGTAGTTCAGTATAGCCACAGTCAAAGATGGCTTGCTACAGTCAAACTCCACCACCCCTTATTAATACTGATGCATATGTAGCTAGTTCTGATGTAAGTCTTGCTGGGTACAATTGTACTCACGTTTGCTTAATTAATGTTTTTGTAGAGAGACTTCCATCTCACTAGTAGTTCCGCGTGGACTTTGACATTTAGCTTATTACATCAGCTACAATCTTGTAGCCTCGGCAGGGTCTTGTAGATAGTCAGGATTCTCAGCCTTTTTCATTTGTAGTTGTCTGTACTCAGACATGTTTATGCTTCTTCTTGTTGCTTGTATGCTCTGTATGTTGGGCCATGAGACCCATGTTTGTAATATCTGGCTCTTTGGAGCGTAATGAATAAATACTTGAGTTGTAGAGTTTTGTTGTGATGCCATGTTGTATTTGCACATATCGAGCATATTGTGTGCATGATTTGAATTGCTTGGTATGTGTGGGATCCGACAACCTAGTTGTTTATCCTTGGTAGCCTCTCTTACCGGGAAATGTCTCCTAGTGCTTCCACTGAGCCATGGTAGCTTGCTACTGCTCTGAAACACTTAGGCTAGCCGGCATGTGTCCTTCTTCGTTCCTGTGTCTGTCCATTCGGGGAAATGTCACACGGTGTCTACCGGAGTCCTATTAGCCTGCTACAGCCTGGATTCTCCGGAGTCCTGTTAGCCCAGCTGCTACAGCCTGGTTTCACTCGCTGATGACCGACACGTTCGTTGCTGGGTCATGTATGCCTGTCCCTGTAAGTTAGTGCCACTTTGGGTTTACGACTAGTCATGTAGGCTCGGGTTCTCTGTCATATGGATACTAGTGACACTATCATATACGTGAGCCAGAAGGCGCAAACGGTCCCGGGCCAGGTAAGGTGGCGCCCGTGGGAATACCGTGCGTGAGACCACAAAGTGATATGATGTGTTACATGCTAGATTGGTGTGACTTAGGATCGGGCTCCTGACAGCTTTGGTATCAGAGCCTGACTGCCTGTAGGATTACGAAGCCAAACTGGTCGAAGTTGAGTCTAGAAATGCTTTAGCTATATAAGGGAATTGTTTGTGGAAGGGAACGTAAGGCTCTTTTTACTCCTTTCCTTATGCCCTTCTGATCTGAGTCATCCTCTTCTTTTCTACGGGGATTAAGAACTAGGCTTCTCATCTTTCTATCAGGATCGCGTGTTACTAATCTGTAGACTTATAGGATTGATGGATTCATGCCTCGGTTCAGTTACTAGTACTTCTGTGTGTTAACAGTTGGTCTCAAAACCTTGATATTGTGATGTTGGATGGTTATGCCACCATTTTGCAGGATGTCTCAAATCTTTTTGAGCATTTATAGCCATTATGTTGTCCGAGTCATCCCAGGTCTCTAAATAGTCTGATGCATTTGCAAATCTTCCCCCATGTCCCGATGTCCTTTTGGGCCAGATTAACCACACCCGGGCTAGGTAAGGTGGCACCCGTGGGAATACCGTGCATGAGGCCGCAAAGTGATATGATGTGTTACATGCTAGATCGGTATGACATAGGATCGGGGTGCTGACACGGATGTGATTACGGACATAACGAGGAGTCTCAAAATGGTCGAGACATGAAGATTGATATATTAGAAGGTTATGTTTGGACACCGGAAAGGTTTCGGATAGGTTTCCGCATTTTTCAGAGTACCGAGCGGTTACGGGAACCCCCCGGGGGGGTTAATGGGCCTTCATGGGCTTTAGTGGAAGAGAGGAGAAGGCGGACAAGTGGAGGGCGCGCCTCCCAAGCCCAATCCGAATTGGGAGGGGGGCCGGCGCCCCCTTTCCTTCTCTCCCTCTTCCCTTTCCTTCCCCTCCTAGTTGGACTAGGAAAGGGGGGAACCTACTCCTAGTAGGAGTAGGATCCCCCCTTGGGACGCACCCCATGAGGCCGGTCGGCCCCCTCCTCCACTCCATTATATACGGGGGAGGGGGCACCCCATAGATACACAAGTTGATTTCTTAGCCGTGTGCGGTGCCCCCTCCACAGTTTTCCACCTCGGTCATATTATCATAGTGCTTAGGCGAAGCCCTGCGTCGGAACTTCATCATCACTGTCAACATGCCGCCGTGCTGAAAAAACTCTCCCTTGTCCTCAGCTGGATCTAGAGTTTGAGGGATGTCACCGAGCTAAACGTGTGCAGATCGCGGTGGTGTCGTGCGTTTGGTACTTGATCGGTTGGATCACGAAGACGTTCGACTATATCAACCGCTTTACTTAACGCTTCCGCTTTCCTTCTATGATGGTACGTGGACACACTCTCCCCGCTCATTGCTATGCTTCTCCTAAATAGATCTTGCGTGATCGTAGGAAATTTTTTGAAATACCACGTTCCCCATCAGTGGCATCCGAGCCAGGTCTATGTGTAGATGTTATATGCACGAGGAGAACACAAATGAGTTGTGGGCATGGTTATATACATATTGCTTGCCATCACTAGTTGTTTCTTGATTCGGCGGTATTGTTGGATGAAGCGGCCCGGACTGACGTTACATGACCGCGATCATGAGACTCGTTCTACCGACGTGCTTTGCACACAGGTGGCTAGCGGGTGTCAGTTTCTCCAACTTTAGTTGAATCGGATTCAATGAACAGTGTTCTTTCTGAAGATCAAAAAGCAATCACTATACCACATTGTGGTTTTGATGCATAGGTAAGAACGGTTCTAGCTAGAAGCCCGTAGCAGCCACGTAAAACTTGCAACAACAAAGTAGAGGACGTCTAACTTGTTTTTGCAGAGCTTGGTGTGATGTGATATGGTCAAGACGTGATGATATATAAATTGTTGTATGAGATGATCATGTTTTGTAAACGTTACCGGCAACTGGCAGGAGCCTTATGGTTTTCGCTTTATTGTATGAAATGCAATCGCCATGTAATTGCTTTACTTTATCACTAAGCGGTAGTGATAGTCGTAGAAGCAATAGTTGGCGAGATGACAACGATGCTTCGATGGAGATCAAGGTGTCAAGCCGGTGACAATGGTGATCATGACGGTGCTTTGGAGATGGAGATCAAAGGCACAAGATGATGATGGCCATATCATATCACTTATTTGATAGCATGTGATGTTTATCCTTTATGCATCTTATTTTGCTTAGTATGGCGGTAGCATTATAAGATGATCTCTCACTAAATTTCAAGGTACAAGTGTTCTCCCTGAGTATGCACCGTTGCTACAGTTCGTCGTGCCAAGACACCACGTGATGATCGGGTGTGATAAGCTCTACGTTCACATACAATGGGTGCAAGCCAGTTTTGCACACGCAAAATACTTGGGCTAAACTTGACGATCCTAGCATATGCAGATATAGCCTCGGAACACTGAGACTGAAAGGTCGAGCGTGAATCATATAGTAGATATGATGAATATAGTGATGTTCACCATTGAAAACTACTCCATCTCACGTGATGATCGGACATGGTTTAGTTGATATGGATCACGTGATCACTTAGATGATTAGAGGGATGTCTATCTAAGTGGGAGTTATTAAGTAATGTGATTAATTGGACTTGAATTTATCATGACCTTAGTACCTGATAGTTTTTTGCATGTCTATGTTATTGTAGATAAATGGCCTGTGTTGTCGTTCCGTTGAATTTTAATGCGTTCCTAGAGAAAGCTAAGTTGAAAGATGATGGCAGCAACTACACGAACTAGGTCCGTAACTTGAGGATTATCCTCATTACTGCACAGAAGAATTACATCCTGGAAGCACCGCTAGGTGCCAAACCTGCTGCAGGAGCAACTCCAGAGTTATGAACACCTGGCAGAGCAAAGCAGATGACTACTCGATAGTTCAGCATGCCATGCTTTACGGCTTAGAACCGGGACTTCAACGATGTTTTGAACTTCATGGAGCATATGAGATGTTCCAGGAGTTGAAGTTAATATTTCAAGCAAATGCCCGGATTGAGAGATATGAAGTCTCTAATAAGTTCTGCAACTGCAAAATGGAGGAGAATAGTTCTGTCAGTGATCATATACTCGGAATGTCTAGGTACCACAATCTCTTGACTCAGCTGGGAGTTAATCTTCCGGTTGATAGTGTCATTGACAAAGTTCTTCATCACTGCCACCAAGCTACAAAAGCTTCGTGATGAACTATAATATGCAAGGGATGATAAGACAATTCCTGAGCTCTTCGCGATGCTAAAGGCTGCGGAGGTAGAAATCAAGAAGGAGCATGAAGTCTTGATGGTCAACAAGACCACCAGTTTCAAGAAGAAGGGCAAAGGGAAGAAAGGGAACTTCAAGAAGAACATCAAGCAAGTTGCTGCTCAAGTGAAGAAGCCCAAGTCTGGACCTAAGCCTGAGTGCTTCTACTTGAAAGGGACTGGTCACTAGAAGCGGAACTGCCCCAAGTATTTGGCGGAAAATACAGATGGCAAAGTGAAAGGTATATTTGATATACATGTTATTGATGTGTACCTTACTAGTGCTTGCAGTAGCGCCTGGGTATTTGATACTGGTTCTGTAGCTAATATTTGCAACTCGAAACAGGGGCTACGGATTAAGCAAAGATTGGCTAAGGACGAGGTGACGATGCGCGTGGGAAATGGTTCCAAGGTCGACGTGATCGCCGTCGGCACGCTACCTCTACATCTACCTTCGGGATTAGTTTTAGACCTAAATAATTGTTATTTGGTGCCAGCGTTAAGCATGAACATTATATCTAGATCTTGTTTGATGCAAGACAGTTATTCATTTAAATCAGAGAATAATGGTTGTTCTATTTATATGAGTAATATCTTTTATGGTCATGCACCCTTAATGAGTGGTCTATTTTTTACTAAATCTTGATAGTAGTGATACACATATTCATAGTACTGAAGCCAAAAGATATAAGTTAAATAATGATAGTGCAACTTATTTGTGGCACTGCTGTTTAGGTCATATTGGTCTAAAGCGCATGAAGAAACTCCATGCTAATGGGCTTTTGGAATCACTTGATTATGAATCACTTGATGCTTGTGGATCATGCCTCATGGGCAAGATGACTAAGACTCCGTTCTGCGGAACAATGGAGCGAGCAACAGACTTGTTGGAAATAATACATACTGATGTATGCGGTCCGATGAGTGTTGATGCCCGCGGCAGGTATCGTTCTTTTCTGACCTTCACATATGATTTGAGCAGTTATGGGTATATCTACTTGCTGAAACATAAGTCTGAAACATTTGAAAAGTTCAAAGAATTTCAGAGTGAAGTGGAAAATCATCGTAACAAGAAAATAAAGTTTCTACGATCTGATCGTGGAGGAGAATATTTGAGTTATGAGTTTGGTCTTCATTTGAAACAATGTGGAATAGTTTCGCAACTCACACCACCAGAATACCGCAGCATAATGGTGTGTTTGAACGTCGTAATCGTACTTTATTAGGTATGGTGCGATCTATGATGTCTCTTACTGATTTTGCCGCTATTGTATTGGGGTTATGCTTTAGAGATGGCTGCATTCACGTTAAATAGGGAACCATCTAAATCCGTTGAGACGACACCATATGAACTGTGGTTTGGCAAGAAACCCAAGTTGTCGTTTCTTAAAGTTTGGGGCTGCAATGCTTATGTGAACAAGCTTCAACCTGATAAGCTCGAACCCAAATCGGAGAAATGTGTCTTCATAGGATACCCAAAGGAGACTGTTGGGTACACCTTCTATCACAAATCCGAAGGCAAGATATTCGTTGCTAAGAATGGATCCTTTCTAGAGAAGGAGTTTCTCTCGAAAGAAGTGAGTGGGAGGAAAGTAGAACTTGATGAGGTAATTGTACCCGCTCCCTTATTTGAAAGTAGTTCATCACAGAAATTAGTTCCAGTGATTGCTAAACCAATTAGTGAGGAAGCTAATTGTTGAGGATATCACTACTGGGCGTAAACCGGTCTATCTGGGCCGGGTTAACTTCTTCAGTAGTTAACTATGTTGAAACCCAAGAAGACAGATGAGGGCTCAAGGCCCATAGTCGGTTCAAGGCCTGTAGCCGTAAACCGGCGTTGGTATGTAACTTGTATTGTAAGTTAGGAATAAGTAGAGACCAAACCGGACACTTCTATGAGCCGGTATTGGGAATCTGTGAACCGACGGGCGTCACCCGTGTATATAAGGGGATGGCCCGGCGGCGGTTCAGAGAACAGACAACAACTCGAGACATAGGCGAAGCTTGTTTGCTCCCTAGTCATTGAAACCCCATCAATCCCATCACAACTAGACGTAGGCTTTTACCTTCATCGAAGGGGCCGAACTAGTATACTCTCTTGCGTCCCTGTGTCCGCTTTAACCCCTTCAAGCTAACCCGTCGCGATGGCTCCATGACTAAGTCCTTTCTCTAGGACATCTGTCGTGACAAAACCACGACAGTTGGCGCCCACCGTGGGGCTATCCCATGATGGTTTCAAGTTCTTGGAGGGCCGCTTTGAAGGACTCGACGGCTACGCTGTGGGCCGGATGACTAAGAGTCGTCGCGGCAAGCTCTACATCGATGATGCAGGCTGGGGCCCTGAGGCCGGCTCAGTTGAGTACGGGTACCGGGTCCCCTTTGGTGGCATACATGTTTTCATCGGCAAGATCGGTGAACCGGGCCCTGAGCCGGACATCTGCACCGACCTCGTCGAAACGGCTCAGCATGCACGGTCCGCCCGGGTTAAACTGGCCGTGAAGCGTGCCTTCATGGGAGTCATCCATGGAGGAAGTTACGAGGATGGATCGGAATCTTGCGGCGAGACCGTCGTTTATTCCGGCGACGAGTCATCAACCGGAGAAACCAAATCTCTATATCAGCTACAAGATGGCCGGATTGGGGGCTGTTCCGACGGCGACAGTATTCCAGACCCCTCTAATCTACCCAACCGAGTTGGAATATTTATGGCCGGCACACAAGCAGCGCTTCATTCTTCAACCGCTGCGCCAATAACCTCCGGTTCAGCAGCGGCGACAGCTGCCGGGGCAGGAAGCTCCGCACGCCCGCCGGCTCAAGTTCTATCAGATCTATTTGATGCATTGGTTGTGCTTATGGCAGAAGCTAATCCGGCGGATCAGGAAGTCCACAACATGGAGATTGCAAAGGTGAAGGAACAGATCACCCAGGCCAAGGCGGACCTGGTAGCTGAGAATGCCAGGATGACCACAGAGCGGGCCGCTTTAGACGCACAGGCCTACAAGCTCATGTTGGACCAGAACGCGTCGCATGAAGTCACGAAGAGGAAGTACCGATCCCATTTGCCTTCGGTTTTCGAGGCCAGAGACCTTTTCAACACCCCAGGAGCAGGAACCAGTAATCCGCTGGAGGGAAACCAGCCGGAAGCTCCGGGGGCCGGTGCGCTGGTTCAGCCCCGTCTGATGAATCCGCCTCGTCAAAACACTGTTATACCTCAGGCTGTTTCAACACCTCCGGGTCACTACTCCAACCCAATGGACAATCTCGTTGCCGCTGCTGCACGGCTGGAGGCCATTCCAATTGAAGGTGACTCGCCGCAGGCGGTAGAGACACGACGGGTCAAAGAGCTTCTTAGGACAGCTTTGGTCCAATAGGAAGCATACTCGTACAGTCGCGACCTGATCCACTCGACCCCTCGTCCAAGCCGGAGCTATAGCAGGCGTATGGATGAACCAGCAGTATCAAGTAATGAACGACGTGGAGCACCCCGCGGCAACAACCCGGCGGGAGGTGCTGATAACGCTCAGGAAGTGGAGGACCGGGCCCGAGCGCGCAGGGAGGCCGAGTTAGCCGCACAGTATCAGGCTTGGCAGCTTACGCCGGTTCGTCCAACTATTTCGGTCGAACCCGGTGTTACTTCTAGCTCTTTGTGGGTGCCTAGCCTTGTCCCCGCTTTACACAATGTGCGCCTGCCCAAGGATTTCAAGGGCCCGCGCAAGGTCCCAAATCACACGGCGGATCAACCCCCAGAGACATGGGTGGAGAGCTATGAGATGGCCATGGAGATGCTTGATGTGGATGATGCGGCATGTGCGAAGTACTTCACCATGATGCTTGAAGGAACGGCCCATACTTGGTTAAAAAGCTTACCGGCCAACTCTATTAGTTCATGGGCCCAATTACGAGCCCGGTTTATCAGTAATTTCAAGGATACATGTAAGCAGCCTATGTCGATAGTGGACTTAGCTGCCTGTGTCTAGGAGGAAGGAGAATCGACGACTCATTGGGTGCGCCGGGTCTCACAAGTGTTGCATTCATCAGACCGCATCAACGCTGACACTGTAGTCTTAACCCTAGAAGGCAACTGCCGGTTTGGGCCCCTAAAACTGAAGTTGGGACGGATGAAGCGCCATTGCACTGACATGGGGACCCTCATGGCGGCTTTGGTAAAGTATGCTGATTCTGATAGTACCAAGGATCCTGAATCTGATGATCACAAGGCAGGGAAGGGAAAGAGGAACAACAACTCCAAAGGTCAGCAGCATCACTTGGCAGGCAATGGTGGCGGAGGCAAGCGTAAAGCAGATGGTAACATGGACTTTGTGGCTAATACCAACGCGCAGGACAAGGGCCAGCGACGCAGGGGTAAACCGCCAAATCGCAGTGGGGCACCCAACCCTAACCCGGACCGCCTAAATTATCTACTAAGCCAGCCTTGTCCAAGACATGGGACGAAGGAGGTGCCAGCAAACCACCTTTGGAAGGATTGCTTCATTATGCAGGAGTTCAAGAATTCTAATGCCTTCCGGTATGATCACGGCTCCGGCGGTGGCTCAAGATCTGGGCTGGGTTACGGTGGAGGAAATTCTGGTTCAGGATTTAATGGTAATCCGGGCGGACATAATAATCAAAATAATCAGAATAGCCAGGGTGGTTACAACCAGCAGCAGCAACAGTCAGGTTACCAGAGCAACCCAAAGCAGTTGAATAGTGGGCAGCACCATGTCTTCACCACTAGCTTGGACAAGCGAGACCGGAAGATTCAGAGGCGGGCAGTCAACTCTGTTGAACCGGCCGTGCCCCGTTATTTACGCTGGTCTGAACAGCCAATCATATGGAGCAGAGAGGATCACCCTCCCCAGGTTGATAATCCGGGTCAGTTGGCTCTGGTGGTGGCGCCTCAGGTGGGAGGTTACAAGTTCACCAAAGTGCTCATGGATGGAGGGATCAGCATTAATATCTTGTACTATGAGACCTTCCGTTGTATGGGACTAACAGATAAAAATCTCAAACCGTCTAATACGGTGTTCCACGGTGTGGTACCTGGAAAGTCAGCATATCCTGTTGGTAAGATAGCTCTGGAAGTGGCCTTTGGAGATGATCATGATTCCAGGTCGGAAACAATGATGTTTGAAGTGGTGAAAATCCAAAGTCCATATCACGCCCTGTTTGGGCGACCGGCCTACGCCAAGTTTATGGCACGGCCCGGTTATGTGTATTTGCAGCTCAAAATGCCGGGTCACAAGGGGACAATAACGGTTCACGGAAGCCGTAAAATCGCTTTGGAGTGCGAGGAAGGAGATGCGGCCTACGCAGAGTCGGTTTGTGCCACCGAGGAGCTGAAGTATTATAAGGACAATGTTGATCCGGCTGTCGGAGTAAATGACCATGGGTAGCCCAGTCGGCTCCCCCTGGCCCTTCTGAAAAAATTACGAGTCGATTCGGCCCTCAAGAATCCAAGACACGGGGCCGCCTTCCCCTTGCCGGCTGTCTCCCAGGCTGGCTATCGGAAGGCGGCCCGACTTCAGCCCTCATGAAGAAAGCCGCGAGAGGGCCGGCTCCAAGAAGCCGGCCGCGAGAAGGCCGACTCCTAGAAGCCGGCTCCCATAAAGCGGTCAAGATCGTACCTTCGAAGTCTGCATCCACATAACGGCGATGTGACGGGGCGTGGCTACAGTGAAGCCTGCCACCCCCGAATCCCGGAGCACGCCTGCCACAGTGCGCCGTACGGGTGGCCATGACCTGTCCGGCGCGGCACTGTTGCCACGTTGACCCTAATGTCATCCACGACGGGCCGCCAGCGCGGCCCATGGGCGGTGGGCCCTTTCGGGCAGAGAGACACCCGAAGGCGGCCATGCCTCCCCCAGTCGGCCCAAGATAGAGCCGGCTCCCCACAGCCGGCTTGCCACCTCCCTCGAAGAAGACGCCCCATTAAGGAGACAAGACGCGGTGAGGCTACAGCGATCTCCCGCCGGACGGCGGCACTGTAGCCACGCCCACCTCGGTGAAGCCCTCGTCACCAAGATTGAGCAACAGTAACCAGCCCCCGACAAGGCCCTGGACAGTGGGGCCTGCCTGCCGACCAAGGAGCCGGCAGCCGGCGGGACCACCAGTCGGCGGGCCCCAGCAGTCGGCGCAGAGGCCAGCGAGTGTAGACACAGACGGCTGGGCCCCACGCCCAGCCGGATTACCATTGTAACCCTGGGGGTAGGCCTATATAAACCCCCCGGGGTACCCATGCAAAGGGTTGATCCCTGCTAGTCTTAGACACCGCATAGGAAGGAGAAGAGAGCAAGCCGTGCCCTTCTTCCTCCTCTCACCGAACAGCTCAAGGAGCATCGTGTAGCTACTTATTCATCTAGTGATCATGCGGAGACCCCGCAGAGCAGCAATAGGGGTGTTATCTCCATGGAGAGCCCCGAAGCTGGGTAAGATTCGCCGACGTGCATGTCTTCGCGTCATCCCGTTTCCAGGCACCGGCGACGTCTTACTGGCTCCCAAAATGATAAGCCACACATTGGCATATGTCGCACCTACCACCTGACATTTGGCACCCACCGTGGGGCCAGGTGCACCATCATCCGGAGACCTGTTCTGGACGGGAACCCTCTTCCTCCCCCGCGAGCGTAGCTAGCCCGGCATGCCCGATGGCGCTTGCCAAGACGCGCTGCAAGGCGTCACCAACGTCTATGCAGCGAGCGGCCTCGCCGATCTCCTTGACAAGACCCTCATCTTTGACGAGCTCGCCTCCGACGCGGGCACCGACCACCTCGTCAACCTCCTCGGCCAGCTCCACGTCTCCGGCGAGCCTGCTGTGGACTTGGAGTCGGTTGGCTGCACCGATCCGATGCGTGTCGACTCCGACACGGCCTCACTCGACACTTTCCCCACCGACGTCACGATCTACAACGACCCACTTCCCCGGGCCGATGGCTGTGACGCTGTCACCACCGAGGTGATGGTCATCGGCCATGGCGGCGCTTCTGACGAGAGCGCCCACGACGCCCCGCATGCGGCGGTCCATGACTTGTCCATCCCCCTCCCGGCCGATGCCGACGCTGAAGCACTGGAGGCTCGCTGCCTCGCCCTCCTCGCGGAGGGCCGGAAGTTGGCTTCCATGAGACGCCTCACTGAGGCCCACCGGCACGAAGCCGACCGCGCCGCCTTTGGCACGCCGCCCCCAGGCGGGCCCAGCCGGGCCAGCGTTGTCAGACAGCGCGGCGCTGTCATCGCCGACACGCTAGGAGTCGACCGCCCAGTCTACGCCAGTCCACTCAAGAACCTGCGTGCCGCCCAGGCGGCCGTAGACGAGCTAGATGGATTGGGGGCTGAAGAACTCCCCCACATGACCAGACGCATCCAGCAGCTAATCGATGCGGCCGTGCAGTGGCACGAAGCCGACGCCCGCGCGGAAAGCCCTCCCCCGCGCCGAGATCACGGCGCGACGTCCCGGACGCCGACTACGGGTAAAACCCGCGCGCGGCGCGAGAAAGAGCCGGCTGCCAGCCGAAGCCGAACCCGAATCTCCATCGAGCGAGACGTAGAAGGCCACCCCCCGGCCGTGGAGTGGCGGGGCAACCCGCCTCCGCCTCGGCCCCGTGGAGAGAGATATCCCACCCCACCGCCTGTTGCGCATCCGACTCTCAGCGGCCGGCTAGGTCGCCGCGAAGGAGTCGGCGAGAACGACGCCCGCCATCGGATCGACCGCCTGGCGCGATCCCTGGCGTTGGAAGAAGAAGACGATGTCGGCCCGCCTTGCTTCAGCCCCCGCATCCGCGACGAGCCTTTCCCCAAAGGGTTCTCGCTCCCAAGAGACACGCCCAAGTACAACGGCTCCGTGAAGCCAGAAGATTGGTTGATCGACTACTCCATGGCGGTTAGCATAGCAAACGGCAACAGGCGCGTTGCCGTGAAGTACGTGCCCCTCATGCTGCAAGGCACGGCGCGGACCTGGCTCAACAGCCTCAAGCCATACAACATCAACAGCTGGCTAGACTTCACAGAAGCTTTCGTCTGCAACTTCACCAGCACCTACAAGCGGGCTCCCAAGCCTAGACAGCTCTCCTTGTGCGACAAGGCCCCGCCGAGTCCACTCGCGACTACCTCACGCGTTGGGCCGAGCTCCGCAACTCTTGCGAAGGGGTGCACGAGGTGCAAGCCATAGAATACTTCACTGCCGGGTGCCGAGAAGGCACCCTCCTCAAGCACAAGCTCCTCTGCAACGAGCCGACTACCCTCGACGAGCTTCTGGTCATAGCGGACAAGTACGCCACCGCCGACTCCTCAATGAAGACCAAACTCCGGGTAGACGCGTCCGGGAATGTACTCAACTCGGCGCCCAAGACGCCGGCTGGGGACTCCAGCCGACGCCCACACCAGAACGACCACAAGCGCAAGGGCCCCGTGCCGCCCTCCACCAGTCGGCAGGTGGCCACAGTCGAAGACGAGCAGCCCGAAGGGCGGTCCGCAACCAAGAAGCAGAGGGGCGGCAAGCCGGCTTGGCAGCCAGCCTTCTCCTACAAGCAGACTCTCGAGCCCCGTGCAAGTTCCACAGCGGCGCGAAGCCGTCCAACCACACGACCCGGAAGTTCCACTAGCTCACCCGAATCTCCAAAGGCGAAGGGCTTGCGCCGCCTCCGCCTGCCGGTCCGCCGCCTCCGGCTCCGCAGCCGCCGGCCGCTCGGCCCGCAGTCGGAGCCGTGCATGATGAGTTCCCCGACGAGCATGCCGCCTATGTCATCTTTACAAGCCAGCCCGAAGACCGGCGCAGCAAACGCCGAGAGCACCAAGAAGTCGGCATGGTCGCTGCCAACCCCGCCGAGCACATGCACTGGTCAGAAAAACCTATCAGCTGGAGCCGGGCCGACCACCCACAGGTGATGCCATCTCCCGGCTCTTATGCGTTGGTTTTGGATACCACCCTTGCAACGGATAGACGCGCCGCCCGTTTCTCCCGCGTGCTGATAGACGGCGGGAGCAGCATCAGCATCCTGTACCGTGACACCCTAGAGAAGCTGAATGTCAAGACGAAGCAACTCCTGCCTACTCGGACTGTGTTCCATGGCATTGTACCCGGCCTGTCCTGCGCCCCCATTGGCAAGATCAAGATTGATGTACTTTTTGGGGACAAGGAGCATTTCCGCCGGGAGGCGATCTGGTTTGAAGTGGTGGACCTGGAAAGCCCCTACCATGCATTGCTTGGCCGACCTGCCTTGGCCAGGTTCATGGCAGTTCCCCAGTATGCATACCTCAAGATGAAGATGCCGAGCACCAAGGGCATCATCACCATAGCCGGCGATTACAAGAAGTCCTCTGAGTGCGCAGCAGCCAGCAGCCGGCTGGCCGAGTTCCTTGTGATTGCCGAAGAAAAGAAGATGTTGGACCGAGTCATGGCCATGGTCGGCAAACAGTCGGCCTTGTCCTCCGATCCCAAGGAGCATGATGCTCAAGGATCTTTCCAGCCGGCCAAGGAGACGAAGAAGATACCTCTTGACCCCGAGCACCCAGAGAGGTTTGCCGTCATTGGGGCAAACCTAAACAGCAAATAGGAAGGCGAGCTCGCCGATTTCCTCCGTGAGAATCGGGACATCTTTGCATGGTCCCCCAAGGACATGCCGGGTGTTCCGAAGGAATTCGCTGAGCACAAACTACATGTCCGAGAAGACGCAAAACCAGTCAAACAACCCCTCCGCCGACTGTCGGAGGAAAAAAGAAGGATTGTAGGAGAGGAGATAGCCCGGCTTCTGGCAGCCGGCTTCATTATGGAAGTTTTCTTTCCAGAGTGGCTCGCCAACCCGGTCCTCGTGCTAAAGAACAACAAGTGGCGCATGTGCATAGACTACACGAGCCTCAACAAGGCCTGCCCCAAAGATCCCTTTGCCCTGCCAAGGATTGACCAAGTGATAGACTCCACGGCCGGATGCGAGCTGTTGAGTTTCTTGGATGCTTACTCAGGATACCACCAGATAAAGTTAGATCCGGCAGACCGCCTGAAGACTGCCTTCATCACGCCATTCGGAGCCTTCTGCTACCTGACTATGACATTCGGCTTGAGAAATGCCGGTGCCACTTTCCAGCGTTGCATGCAGAAGTGCCTCCTCAAGCAGCTCGGCAGAAATGCCCATGTCTACGTAGACGACATTGTGGTGAAGACGGAGAAGCGCGACACCTTGCTGGAAGACCTCAAGGAAACATTTGAGAACCTACGCCGGTTCCAAATCAAGCTCAACCCCGAGAAATGCGTGTTCGGAGTGCCAGCCGGCCAGCTCCTAGGCTTCCTGGTCTCCGAACGCGGCATCGAATGCAACCCAGTAAAGATCAAGGACATTGAGAGAATGGCGATTCCCACCAAGCTTCGAGACGTCCAGAAGTTTACCGGATGCTTGGCCTCCCGGAATCGCTTCATCAGCCGACTCGGAGAGAAAGCTCTTCCCCTCTACCGCCTCATGAAGAAGACCAACCACTTAGAGTGGAATGACCAGGCTAACCAAGCTTTTCACGAGCTGAAGAAGATGCTGGCCATGCCGCCTGTCCTGGCGGCGCCGACTGAGAAAGAGCCCATGCTCCTCTACATTGCCGCAACCAGCTGGGTGGTCAGCACCGTCATCATAGTCCAACGTCCAGAAGAAGGCCGAGCCCAGCCGGTCCAGAGGCCGGTGTACTATTTGAGCGAGGAGCTGTCTACCTCGAAGCAGAACTACCCGCACTACCAGAAGATGTGCTACGGCGTGTACTTCGCCGGCAAGAAGCTGAAGCCCTACTTCCAAGAGCATCCCATCACGGTCATATGCACCGCCCCGCTGGCCGAGATCATAGGCAGCCGGGATGCATCCGGCCGGGTGGCGAAATGGGCCATCGAGCTGGCCCCCTACACGATCTTCTACCAGCCTCGCACCGCCATCAAGTCCTAAGCATTGGCCGACTTCCTCATCGACTGGGCCGAGACCCAGTACCTACCGCTAGCTCCCGACTCCACTCATTGGTGCATGCACTTCGATGGGTCCAAGATGCGCACCGGCTTGGGAGCCGGCGTCATCCTTACCTCTCCCAAGGGCGACAAGCTCAGATACACGCTGCAAATTCACTTTGTCGCCTCCAATAACGTGGCCGAGTATGAGGTGCTCATACATGGGCTCCGGCTTGCCAAAGAACTCGGCATTCGCCGGATCCTATGTTATGGCGACTCGGACTTGGTGGTCCAGCAATCATCCGGTGACTGGGATGCCAAGGACACAAATATGGCAAGCTACCGCTTCCTCGTTCAGCAGATCAGTGGGTATTTTTGAAGGATGCGAGTTCCTCCACGTACCACGAGCCGACAACGAGCCAGCTGATGCCCTGGCTCGAATAGGCTCCACTCGGCAAGCAATACCAACCGGTGTCTCTTTACAACGCCTCCTCAAGCCGTCTATCAAGCCGTCTCCAGAGTCCGATTCCATCTTCGTGCCGCCTGACCCCGACGCGGCCGGCTCAAAGAACCAAGCAGGTGACCTGGGGACTTCGATAGTCGGCCAGGGGACATCAGCAGGCGGCTCGGGGACTTCTGTAGTTACACCCGACCCGGGGACTGCCACACCCGGCTCGGGGAATGCGGTAGTCGGCCCGGAGTCTATACCAACACAACAGGCGGCGGACGACTCCAGCATTTCACCACCCAGCCCGCCCGCCCTGGTCGCAGTAGCCATGTTGGCAATAGAAGAAGTCGCAGCTCCATCTTGGGCTCAATCCATCCTCAATTTCCTAATAAACCAAGATCTGCTGGCTGACGAAACAAAGGCAAGACAAGTCCAACGCCGAGCCGGAGCATACACAATCGTCAACAAAGAACTCGTCAAGCGCAGTGTCACTGGAGTCCTCCAGCGATGCGTCGAGCGAGAGAAGGGCATTGCAATCCTCAGAGACATCCACCAAGGAGAATGCGGCCACCATGCGGCCTCAAGATCACTCATCGCCAAAGCTTTCCGCCATGGTTTCTTTTGGCCGACTGCTTTGGATGACGCCAAGGAGTTAGATAAACATTGCAAAGGGTGCCAACTCTTCAGCTCCAAGCAACACATGCCGGCTTCAGCACTCAAGACCATTCCCCTCACTTGGCCCTTCGCCGTTTGGGGACTGGACATGGTGGGCCCATTCAAGACAGCACGCGGCAGCATGACACATCTGCTTGTCGCCGTGGACAAATTCACCAAATGGATTGAGGCAAAGCCGATCAAGAAGCTGAATGGGCCGACTGCCGTGACATTTATCGCAGATATAACAACTCGGTACGACGTACCACATAGCATCATCACCGACAATGGCACGAATTTCGCCAAGGGAGCCTTGGCACGTTTCTGCGCGACGCAAGGCATCCGGTTGGACTTAGCGTCTGTTGCCCACCCGCAGTCAAATGGCCAAGTTGAGCAAGCCAACGGCCTCATCCTTCCCGGCATCAAGCCCCGACTGGTCGTACCACTGGAGCGTTCAGCCGGCTGTTGGCTCGATGAGCTGCCGGCCGTCCTCTGGAGTCTGCGCACTACACCAAACAAGTCAACCGGCTTCACTCCTTTCTTCCTCGTGTATGGTGCCGAGGCGGTCATCCCAACTGACATCGAGTTCGACTCGCCTCGGGTAACCATGTACACGGAAGCCGAGGCCAAGGAAGCACGAGAAGACGGTGTCGACCTGCTGGAAGAAGACCGGCTGTTAGCCCTCAGCCGATCCGCCATCTATCAGCAGGGCCTGCACCGCTACCACAGCCGGAAGGTCAAGCCAAGATCCTTCCAAGAGGGCGATCTTGTGCTCCGGCTGATCCAGCGAACAACCGGCCAGCACAAGCTCTCGGCCCCTTGGGAGGGCCCCTTCGTCATCAGCAGAGCCTTAGGCAACGACTCCTACTACCTGATCGACGCGCAGAAGCCGAAGGCACGAAAGAGAGACGACTCCGGCAAGGACTCGGAATGACCATGGAACGCCAACCTCCTCCGAAGATTTTATAGTTGAAATGCAGTATGTATCACGCTAACTTTTGTACTAAGTACGAGACAATAGCCCCCCCGAGGAGAGCTTGGGGACTGCCATCTTTTATCTATGGATGAAGAGTATCATGCTTATGACCTTGTCATTACATTCACTTTTTCCGTCCGGCACCGGGTTCGACTAGTCGGCCCGGGGACTGGCCGCCTGGAGTTATATTAGAAGTCCTACCCGCAGTCAGACAAGTAGTGTGCCAGCTCCCAAGCCTTCTCTTGCCAAAAGTCGCAGTTCGAAGAACCGGCTGTTCGGCTGGCAAGAGTTAAAGGCAGGAACGGGTGCCCACACGAAAAACGGCTAGGGACTAACGGACTAATATAACAAAAGCCGGTTTTTCTCCCACCACCGACCGACTACCAGAGTAGCCGGCCGGCCGGCTTCCATTCACCTCGCTCCAATCTAAGAAAGCTCGAGTACTTGCCTTCCCAAAAGGGGAAGGTGGCAAAGGAAACAGCCTAAGGATAAAAAGCATACATGAATGGAAACCAAACACGCACTCAATAATATTTACATAAAAGACCTTCAAAAGGCCAGCATTCAACATAGTTCGAATACACCCCCAGTGGGTGGAACTGCACAAGTTTAATAAAATTGTTCAAAAGACAACAAGCAGGAAAAAACAAGGACGGCAGACTAAGCCAAGGGAGCGACTGGCGAGTTGGGCAGGTCAGTGGAGACGGTAGTGCCGGCTGGAGGAGTGGCCGGCTGGCGAACCTCGGCATGATCACCGCCTCCCGCAGAGGGCGCGCTAGCACGCGCCTTGTTGCCGGAGGCACGATCAGGCTGAGGCTGGCTGCCCGCTTCACCAGTCGGCTCAACGTCTTCGCCTTCATCTCCTTCGTCGTCTTCGCCTTCATCGCTGGAGGCGATCTCCTCTGTCGAGTCTTCACCAGCTGCCGGGTCCAGCCCGAACCACTCCTCCGGCAGGGCAACGCCATTGTCATTAATTTCAGGAGCGAAGACGCTGATGTCAGTACACTCGGCGATCGTCGAAGCGCGCTGAGCGATAGCCGACCGCACCTCCTCCATCTCTTCGTCGGCCTCCAGCCGCTAGGTGCGCAGCTGGTCCAGGTTCAGCCCCGGATACCAGGCTCGGACGAACTCCAGCGCCCGCCCAGCTCCAAGCCGGGCTGCCGATGCCTTCCAGGCCTCGAAGCGGCCAACCGCCACCTCCAGCCAGTCGGCAGTCCGACTCGGGGTGCGGGGAATCGTCTCGCTTGGCTAGAGGGCGGCCAACACCTGCACCCCGGCGCGCTGGAGGCGACGGAGCATACGGTGAGCCGGCTGCAGCCGGGCTTGGACCGCCAAGAGTTGCTCCTCAAGCGTCCGGCTCGCGTCCGGCGCGATTTCAGCCCCCGCCTGCCGGCACGCCTCGCGATGGGCCTCGATGGATTGGGTGGCAAAGACGGAGTAGCCGGGAAAGTAGTCTGCACAGAGAACAAAAAGCAGCACAAGTCAGAACACAAATTAGGGATCAAGGGGCAAGCAGGGAGTGAAGAAGGCGGCTTACCGTTGATCAGATCCTCGATACGACAGAAGCCCTCGCTCAGCGCCTGTTTCACTTCAGCCCAGCCCGCCGCTTCGGTCTCGAACTCGACCTTCAGGGCGTCCTCGCTATCCTGCGCCTTCTTTAGGGCCGCCTTGTGGCTCTCCTCCTGGTCGGCCAACTTCTTGGCCGGGCGGTCATGCTCCAGGACCAAGGCGTTATACTCGGCTTCCTTGGCGCGAAGGGCAGCCTGGGCCCCGCTGAGCTGCCCCCTCAAGTCGGCATTGGCTCCTGCAAACATGAAGACAAAGGAAAAAATCAATAAGGAAGAAGTCATCAAGGAAGATCCGACCCGGCTGCTCAGCAGTCGGCCCGAATCTCGGGGACTACACCCAGTGGGTGCGCTGACGCGCCCCCACAGGAGATGAACGAGACAAGCACGCACTCCTGCTGCTGGTCAAATCCTCGGTTCTCCGGCCCAGCTCCTAAGCCTGGGAGTTGAAGGCGGCTGCATGGAGGTTATGATACTCCTGGAAGATTATACAGGAGGTGAGGATAAGTTAAGTTGTCAGGACCTAGTAAGTTCCAAGCCGCCTGTGCAGCAGCCGACTCGGAACTTGGGGACTACACCCAGTGGGTGCGCTGACGCGCCCCCACGGAAGAAATCAAAAGAGCAAAATAACTAAGGCCAGAAGACTCACCCGGATGACGGCCCGCGTCGAGAGAAACTCTTGAGTATATCGCTGCAGCGAGGCGGCCTGGGCTTGAAGCCGGTTCCGGACCTCCTGGGCCGCCGCATTCAGCTCGCCCGTCCCCCTGCTGGGAGTCCACTCGGACGTGCTGGCCCTGGCCGCCTCCAGGGCCTCCACCGTCTGGCTGGAGCCTGCTGCTCGGTGCGGTTCCGGCGCGGAGGCGCCACCCCCTGCACGCCGGCACAATGCCGGCTGCACCTCGAGGCCGGCCCCTGCCTCCGGCTCGCCCCCGGACGGCTGCTCTGGCGCCGCTGCTGATTGGCCACTTTGGCCCGCTCCAGTCGGCACCGTCTGCGGCGCCCCCTCCACGAAGATCGCGTGGACCTCCCTCCTCTCCATCACCGGCGGGCCTTGGTCGACCTCCTCCGACGGGGGCACGGGAATGTCAGGGGCCACGGCGCGGAGGGGAATGACGAGCAGCGGAGGCTGGTTGTGCGAAGCCTCCGCCTCCATCTCCGCGGCTGCCGCCTTCGCCCGGGCCTTGGCCGCCACGTTGACCTGCTCCTTCGTCGCCTGGGCGGTCCATCGCTCCGCCGCCTCCCGCTCCTCCCGCGCCTCCCGTGCGTTCCGCTCCGTGGCCTCCCTAAGGTCGGCGCGGGGATCCACGCGGCGGGAGCTTGAGGACCCTCCAGTCGGCCCGACTACGGAGCCGCCAGGGCCTCGCTCAAGGGAAAGCGACGCCCTGCCCGGCAAGTAAAGAAAGGTTTAGAAGAGCTTCGGTCGAAAAAGACAACAAAAAATATATATGCAAGACATTCGACGACTTACGCCGAGATCGCCTGCGGTTGTTTCACCGCCTTGCGGAAGCGGGCCGCCTTCGCGGCCGCCTCATCCCGCTTGGTCGCCGTCGCGGAAGCCTTGGATTTCTTCGGCCGGCTGTCGAAGAAGGTCGACGCGGACCGGCGCTTCTGCGCGCCGCCACGGGTAGCCGGCACGGTAGACGAGACCGCGCCTTGATGATCAGGCGCCGGCTGGCGGTGCGGGCGGCTTCGACCTCGTCGTCGTCCGGCCAGTCTTCGAAGCCGGCCCCGAGTCCCGCGCCTCCGGCCTCGTCGCCTTCCCCCACGATGGCGTCTTCCATGGCGGCCGCTCCCAGGTCTGGATCATCGGCGTCGTCCACCGTGCAGTCGGGGAGGAGTTGGCGCTCTACCCCCACGGCCCCGGCTGTCGGCGGAATAAGAGGGTTCTGCTAAAGGCAAACCAATTGATCAAGAGTCGGCTATCATGAGGCCGGTGACAAAAAGGAGGAAAGGAAGAAAAAACTTACGGCAGCCGGAGGGTTGGCGTGGGAATACAGCTCATTGCCGTATCGCTAATCCTCGGCGAGCTTGTAGTTGGACATGTAATTCACCAAGACACCTCTGCGTGAGGCATCTCCCTGGTGCTCAGCCGGCATGGGTCGAAGCGGCCGCTCATTTGGTAGATCATGTGAGGCCGGCCTTGGAGCGGAAGAACCCGGGCTCCACGAAAGCGGCCACCAAGTCGGCTCCGGTCAGGCCCTCCGACTGGATCATCACCCGAAGCCGGGAGACGGCTGCGTTCCCGGCCTGGGACAACGACCTGGCCCGGTAGCTCCACGAAGGTTGCCTCCCAGCCGGCGGGCCGGCTACTTAAGCTGGCAGGTTGACGTAGTCGCCTTGCTGGGCGACGTTCTTCACGTAGAACTAGGACTTCTGCCAAAGCTTCCCCGACTGAATCAACGGAATGGACGGGAACGGATTGTTCTCACTCGCCCGCCTCATGGCAATGAAGGCCCCGCAGGGGGCGGGCACGCCCGCGACGACGGTGCCGAGCTTGCTTTGGAAGAATTCCCCCCAGAGCTCGGGCGTGGGGAGAGCCCCAAGAAAGCCCTCGCACAGGGTGACGAAAGCCGACAGCAGCATCACCGCGTTAGGCGTGAGGTGATGCAACTGGAGGTGGTAAAATTCGAGGAAGGCTCGAAGGAACCCGCTCGCCGGGAGGCCGAAGCCGCGCAGGCAGTGCGAGCGGAAGATCACCCGCTCGCCCTTCTCCGGTGCCGGCGAAATCTCCCTCGCCGGCGCTTGACGGACCCACACTAAGTTCTCGCCTGACAGGCGTCGCGTCCGGCGGAGGAACTCGACGTGGTCCTCGTGGACGTTGGAGCCATCCCACGAGCTCGACAGCGCCATGGGAGCGATGCGGTGGGGAGCAAGACTAAGCGACGGCAGAACAGCGCGACGAATGGTTGCTGCAGCGGGGAGCAAGACGAAGCGACGGCAAAATGGCGCGGCAAAGGGTTGCTGCGACGAAGAGAAGAAGAAGGAGGGCAAGAAGGGGCGGAGTGAGGGAGAGCGTGCGAGCCTCTACCGCTCCCCCTCCTCCTCCTACTTATAGACCCACGCGGCGGAGCCGAGGAGGCGCGGTGTGGGGGAACGTGGGGATCAACTGCGCCCACTCCCCCACATCCCGCGATTATTGTGCCCTGATGGCATAATAAAACCGCCGCCGGAAGGCGAGCAGTCCAAGTGGGCCGCAGAAGATCCGCGCTCGGGCCGGGGCCTACGAGTGGCGGGCCCGGGCCTGCGGCGGCATCCCGTCGCGCGCGTGCGTTGGCAGGATTTCCTTGCCATGTGGCCCACGGAATGGCGCGCGGTCAGCTCGCAGGGCGACCCGCGTTCCAGCCTACGAGAAACGAAGCTTTCTGAAGACGGCGCGCACAAGCAAAGCCGGCCCCTCAGGATAGGAAGCTGACCTGGCTTCTCGTCCCTTTGTTAGCCTCGAAGCTCAATCAGCTTCGGGGACTACTGTCGGAGTAAATGACCATGGGTAGCCTAGCCGGCTCCCCCTGGCCCTTCTGAAAAAATTACGAGCCGATTCGGCCCTCAAGAATCCAAGACACAGGGCCGCCTTCCCCTTGCCGGCTCTCTCCCAGGACGGCTATCGGAAGGCGGCCCGACTTCAGCCCTCATGAAGAAAGCCGCGGGAGGGCCGGCTCCAAGAAACCGGCCGTGAGAAGGCCGACTCCTAGAAGCCGGCTCCCATAAAGCGGTCAAGATCGTACCTTCGAAGTCTGCATCCACATAACGGCGATGTGATGGGGCGTGGCTATAGTGAAGCCTGCCACCCCCGAATCCCGGAGCATGCCTGGCGTAGTGCGCCGTACGGGTGGCCATGACCCGTCCGGCGCGGCACTGTTGCCACGTTGACCCTGATGTCATCCACGACGGGCCGCCAGCGCGGCCCATGGGTGGTGGGCCCTTTCGGGCAGAGAGACACCCGAAGGCGGCCAGGCCTCCCCCAGTCGGCCCAAGATAGAGCCGGCTCCCCACAGCCGGCTTGCCACCTCCCTCGAAGAAGACGCCCCATTAAGGAGACAAGACGCGATGAGGCTACAGCGATCTCCCGTCGGACGGTGGCACTGTAGCCACGCCCACCTCGGCGAAGCCCTCGTCACCAAGATTGAGCAACAGTAACCAGCCCCCGACAAGGCCCTGGACAGTGGGGCCTGCCTGTCGACCAAGGAGCCGGCAGCCAGCGGGACCCACCAGCCGGCGGGCCCCAGCAGTCGGCGCAGAGGCCGGCGAGTGTAGACACAGACGGCTGGGCCCCACACCCAGCTGGATTACCATTGTACCCCCTGGGGGTAGGCCTATATAAACCCCCCAGGGCACCCATGCAAAGGGTTGATCCCTGCTAGTCTTAGACACCGCATAGGGAGGAGAAGAGAGCAAGCCGTGCCCTTCTTCCTCCTCTCACCGAACAGCTCAAGGATCATCGTGTAGCTACTTATTCATCTAGTGATCATGCGGAGACCCCGCAGAGCAGCATTAGGGGTGTTATCTCCACGGAGAGCCCCGAAGCTGGGTAAGATTCGCCGGCGTGCATGTCTTCGCCTCATCCCGTTTCCAGGCACCGGCGACGTCTTACTGGCTCCCACAATGATAAGCCACCCGTTGGCATATGTCGCACCTACCACCCGACACCGGCGGACATGACTCCATTAAAGAACCCAACTACGGAGCATGGTCCGGCCCTGAAGTTCAAATCAGCAGCAGAAACTAAGCTTGTTGACTTCGTACCTGGCGATTCGTCCAAGCAGTTCAGCATTAGTACCAACTTGGATCTGAAATAGGAAAGCGCGCTCATCGAGTTCATCCGTGAGAATCGGGACATTTTTGCATGGAAGCCCTCTGACATGCCAGGTGTACCGAGGCAACTCGCTGAGCACACCTTTAATGTGGATCCTAAATACAAACCGGTGAAACAGTTCCTCCGCCGGTTTAACGAAGAAAGACGCAAGGCGATTGGAGAAGAGGTAGCCAGGCTCTTAGCAGTTGGCTTTATTGTTGAAGTTTTTCACCCTGAGTGGCTTGTCAATCCGGTGCTAGTCCTTAAGAAAAATGGCACCTGGCGCATGTGTGTGGATTACACAGATCTTAATAAGGCTTGTCCAACAGATCCTTTTGCCCTCCCCCGTATTGATCAAATTATTGATGCTACGGCGGGTTGTGAGCATTTAAGTTCTTTGGATGCATATTCTGGCTATCACCAGATCAAAATGGCAGTTAAGCACCAGGAGAAGACGACATTCATAACTCCCTTTGGAGCCTTCTGCTATGTGTCTATGCCCTTTGGGCTCAAGAGTGCCCAGGTAACTTATCAACGGTGTGTACAAAATTGTCTTCACAAGTAGATTGGCCATAATGTACATGCTTACGTGGATGATATCGTGGTTAAGTCCAGGGAGAAGGAGACTCTGGTTGACGATTTGAAGGAAACCTTTGATAACCTGAGGACGTACAAGATGATGCTTAATCCGGCCAAGTGTGTCTTTGGTGTACCGGCAGGCAAGTTATTGGGTTTTCTGGTGTCCAACAGGGGAATTGAGGCTAATCCGGAGAAGATCACAACCATCACCTCCCTGGCTAAACCGAAGTGTATCAATGATGTTCAACGCTTGGCAGGCCGGATTGCCGCATTAAGCCGGTTTATCAGCCACCTTGGTGAGAAGGCAATCCCTTTGTATCAGATGTTGAAGAAGACGGATCAGTTCGTCTGGAGTTCCGCTGCTGATGAAGCATTTGAGGACTTAAAGCGGCAATTGGCCAATCCGCCTGTGCTCGTCGCTCCCATTGACAAGGACCGTTACTGCTATATGTTGCTACTAATGCTCGTGCGGTCAGCGTGGCTATTGTGGTGGAGCGAAAGGAGGCAGGTAAGGAGCATCCGGTTCAACGTCCGGTCTATTATATCAGCGAGGTACTCATTGAGTCCAAGCAAAGGTATTCGCATTGGCAGAAACTGGTGTATGAAGTTTTTATGGCAAGCCGAAAGCTTAAGCAATACTTCCAAGGGCACCCAATTACGGTGGTCAGTTCTGCTCCTTTGGGGGATATCATCCAGAACCGGGAAGCGACTGGCCAGATTGCCAAGTGGGCTATAGAGCTTGGGCCGCACGGATTGAAGTATGTTCCTTGGACGGCGGTTAAGTCTCAAGCACTTGTTGATTTCATCAATGATTGGACGGAAATGCAAGCACCTGAAGAAAAGCCGGATCACACATATTGGACCATCCATTTTGACGGATCCAGGCAATTGGAAGGCTCAGGGGCTGGAGTCGTATTTACTTCCCCACGAGGTGATAAGTTTTGTTACGTTCTCCGTTTAATGTTCCCTTGTACTAACAATGCAGCTGAGTATGAAGCCTTGCTCCATGGTCTCCGGATGGCTAAGGAGATGAACCTAAGTCGAGTTAAGTGCTTCGGTGACTCGGACCTCGTGGCTCAACAAGTATCTGGCACTTGGGACTCCAAGGACCCACTCATGGCAGCATATCGTCGTGAGGTGGATATTGTTGCAGGTCACTTTAAAGGCTATAAGGTGGACCACATGGACCGACGGAAGAATGAAGCGGCGGACGCTTTAAGCCGGCTGGGCTCTCAGCACAAACCGGTCCCGCCCAATGTTTTTCTGGATGTGCTGCACAACCCATCGGTCAAGCTCCTTGGTGAAGCGGATTTGGCTATGCCTGATCTGGAGGCTCAATTGGTGGCAGCACTTCATGTCATTCCAGATTGGACGCTTCCTTACCTGGCGTACATGAACCGGGGCGAGTTATCAGAGGATGAGATTCTGGCCCGACAGATAATCCGGCGGTCCAAGTCCATGACTATTGTCAATGGTGAGTTACATCATTGCAGTGTATCAGGGGCGTTTCAACGCTGTGTGTCTCCTGAAGAAGGCTGTGAAATTTTGCGTGAGATCCATGAAGGAGATTGTGGTCACCACGCCAGTTCAAAATCTTTGGTAGCTAAAGCATTTCGCCATGGCTTCTATTGGTTAACTGCTCATGCTGATGCGGAGGATCTGGTCAGATGATGTGACGGTTGCCAAAAGTTTTCAAGACGTGCTCATGTGCCGGCTCAAGAATTGAGAATGATTCCAATTACTTGGTCGTTTGCGACTTGGGGGCTGGATGTGGTTGGGCCTTTCAAAAGGTCCAAAGATAAGAAGACCCACCTCCTGGTGGCGGTTGAAAAGTTTACAAAGTGGGTGGAGGCAGAACCTGTTAGCAAGTGTGATGCGGCCACGGTGGTTCAGTTCATCAAAAAAGTGATTTTCTGGTTTGGCTTTCCACACAGTATCATCACAGATAATGGTACCAATTTGTCCAAGGGTGCCATGAAGGAGTTCTGCGAACGGGAGCACATCCGGCTTGACGTTTCATCAGTGGCACACCCACAGTCCAATGGTCAAGCAGAAAGGGCTAATCAAGAGATCTTGAGAGGCATCAAGCCCCGGCTTATGGTTCCTTTGCAGAGAACGCCGGGTTGTTGGGTAGAAGAGTTACCATCTGTGTTATGGAGCATCAATACTACACCCAACAGATCAACAGGATACCCGCCGTTCTTCATGGTCTACGGAGCGGAGGCGGTTCTCCCGAGTGATATCCGTCATGACTCACCTCGTGTGGCGGCTTATGTTGAAGCGGACAATGAGACAGCATGGCAAGACGCTTTGGACCTGTTGGATGAAGAACGTGACATAGCAGCCGCCCACTCGGCGATTTACCAACAGGATCTTCATCGTTATCACAGTCGCCGAGTCAGAACCAGAGCCTTTCAGGAAGGAGATTTGGTGCTTCGGCTCATTCAAGACCAGACTGATATGCATAAGCTATCCCCACCTTGGGAGGGACCTTTCGTGGTCAGCAAGAATCTGCACAACGGGTCATACTATCTGATCGATATTCGAGAGCATAAAGACTCACATACATCAGAGGAAGAGACCAACAGGCCGTGGAACATAGCTCACCTTCGGCCTTACTATACCTGAGCCATTGGCTCTACTTATGTACATATTACGACGATGTATATATTATGATTAAATATAATAAACCGGAACCTCAGCTAAAGCGGAGTACCTATCCTTTTACATCATGTGTGGTTACACGGAGTTGTTCTAAAGCGGCCTCCGGTTTACCCCTTGAGTTAGCTTTTCAAAAGCATCATGTTATATCACTTGGGGGCTTGGTCGTGTCCGAACCAATGCAACACCTCTTGATAGGCGAGAGCCACCAGATCACTTGGGGACTTGGTCACGTCTGAACCAGTCACGCCTCTTGATCGGCCTAAGGTCACAGAATCACTTGGGGGCTTGGTCGAACCCGAACCATTGCCACGCCTCTTGATCGGCATAAATGCCACGGTTTCATTTGGGGACCTGGCTGACTTGAACCATAGCTACACCTATTGGGATCTTGGTCATGTTCGACCATGGTAACGCCATCTGATCGGCTTAAATAAGCCTCTTTTTGCAAATGGTTTTATCATTGCCTTTGCTTCACAATTTTCTTTGATAGATATTTCTTTCTTTTTGTTGTGTTTTTTAAACAGACAAAATTTTAAAACCGGTTCACACTGTCAATTGACGGAACACGATTCATTTTTAATCCGGAGACTATTTGCCCGGTTTGATTTTTTGTTAACATCCTATTACGGAGTAACATGGTGCTTTATTATAACCCAGCACGGTTTACATGGTAAACCGGCATTATATATATACAGGAGCTGCTATCTCCTCCAACAGTGTGGGTTTATGAAACCTCCGTTTCAAGATTGACTAAGCCAACTTCATGCCCAATGATGGCAGGTATCATGTATCTCAAAGATTTGATCATATGCTTACATTTCAGATATTTTGATTTCACATATGCAGACATCATACTCTACCTGACGGTACAACCGCGGTGGCACTTTAAGATTTTTATATTGCAGAAAGTACTTTGGAAAGTTCATCACCCAAAGGAAGAACAAGTTGCAGTAATTATGCACGAAGGCATATCAAAATCAAGAGTATCGGTTAGCCTATTACAAGGCAACACGGTGCCCAAAACAAGATCATTGTTTTTTCAAAGGAGAAGCAGTTTAAACCGGCTTCCGGTTCAAGCTTGGTCACCAGCCTGGCCTGATGGTTGTGGGTCATCCCGTGCCGCTTCAACTTTAGTTTCTCTACCCAGCGGCTGGAAATCAACAGTTGTCCAGTCGATTCCCATTAATGCTCGAAAGACAGCTTCATCATGGATTAGCAATGACGGTTCAATATCGGGAGCGTAAGTATGCTTACGGATTGGAGGGATAAGATTTTCCGCTTCATGAATTGGTGCAGCTACTCGCTTGTTTTGATTGTCATATTGGGCTTGATAATGAGACAAGCCTGCTTCTTCAGCCAATTGAGAAGCTAGCGGACGCACCTCCCAGTTTATTACTCGCAGATCCGCTTCACTAAACTCTTACCCGTCTTCCTTCAAGCTGGGATAGCCCTGAGTCGCTTCAATAGGATCAAGATCCGGCACCCAAGCTTTTGCCTGGATTAAGGCATTGATCGCACCGGTTCGAGCAGCAGATTTCTTCAGCTCTTCAACCCGGGCATGAAGCACCGACAGTTTCTGCAGAGTGTCCTGAATCAAAGTGGGCACCGGCTTGTTGTGGGATGCAGTACAGATGATCCGCTGTGCACCAGTGTACAGTTGTTCGATCAACATATAGGCGGCTTTCAATTTCTTCCGCACATCTGACCCCAAATGACCAATGCGTGTCCCTGAAATATCACAAAGGGTTAACAAACCGGTAGCTCTGTAAGACGGCAGAATCAATTCAGAAATCAAACCGGCTTACCAAAGATAGCAGCGGTCATGGCATGCACGTGCCGCTTTATGCTGGTCAGTTCATCCACCACCGGTTTTAGTGCAGCCTCGGCGTCTTCTGCTCGTTTGGTTAAAGTGGTTTTTTCAGTAGCCCAATCCGCCCGCTCCTTCTTGAAATCCTTCTTAAGCTGTTCCATGACGCTTAAGGCGCTGGTCAACTCCTCTTTTGCTTTTGAGGTTTCAGTCTGTTGGGACTTCAGATTTTCTTGGAGATCGGTGATTTGGGTCTCTTTTGTCTTTAGCTCAGCCTGCATACAGACAGTTATATGATTCAGCAAGCAGTGCAAGAATTGAAGCACCAACCACATAACAAGTTATGCACTTGGCGCTTGGGGGCTAATGCCTATTTGATCTTCATATTTCACTTGATTATAAAGTCCCAAGCTCAATACAAGTATTCAACTTGGCACTTGGGGGCTAATGGCTATTTGTTCAAATAAGTTCTGATGCGGCGATATTAATTACTTAAGTCCCGGTTTAACTACACTAAGTTGAATCGGCCCTTGGGGGCTACATCAGCGAATTTTGAGGCATTAAGATTTATATTAGTAAGTCCCAGTTTGAAAGAAGATTACAAACCGGTCCTTGGGGGCTAGGCGAGTCAGCAAGAATTGAAGCATACAAGCAGGAAAGAGCATATGGAAGTTACCTCATATTTATCTTTCATCATGTTAACCAGACTGGCTTCATAGTCACGACTGGTACACAGTCGGTTCAGATAGCCGGAATGGATGTCTTGGGCGTTCAGAGCAGCGTAAGTCGCCAGATCAACATTCCACTTGCCCTTGCCAAAGGCAGCAAATTCTTCCTTGGCAGTATGTTTAGACAAAGCGACAGGATTGCTTGGCTCTGTATGGCCAATGCTAGTAATAACAACTTCATCATCCTTGGCGTCGCAGGTTTGCATTGGGGCCGTCAGTTTATCAGTAGACTTGGATGGACTGGTGGATTTCTCAATCCGGATGGGGCTTCTGGGTTGGTCAACAGGACCGGAGGTATCAACATGTCTCTCTTCAGTAATAAAATCATCATCTTGTGGTGGTGGGTCGTTTGGCACATCCTCACAGATGGCCGCTTCAGGGTTGAGTACTTTGTCCGGTTCAGGAATAGCATCTTCTTTAGTCGCTTTATCTAGGCGAGCCTTCTTGCTTGGCTTAGGCTTGGCCCTGAAAGGAGTAACAAAGGTCAGTACAGTATATGCTACAAAGTAATACACCAGAAGCATTATGATAAGTATGGCTTACCCAAGCACCGTTTTGAGCGACGGAAGCTGGGTAGCTGATGACTCGCCAGATGATGAATGGGAAGTGACCTGATAATCGGACTCAGACGGATTTAGAGGTTGACGAAAACAGCCCATTTTAGGACACGCACTGACAGGCAAATTAGAGACCTCTGAATGGCGTTTCCGAACCGGACTATTCGGTAAACCGGCGGAGGTAACTACCTGGCCACTATGCCGGGTCGTGCGGTGAGCTTTGTGTTGTTGGGTTTTCATAAGAAATTTGGGATCCAAGTAAGCAAGAGGATGAGAAAATTTAACCTTCCGGTTTGCCTGACGGATTTTTAGTGAAGGTAAAGGATCTGAATCGAAGGAAAGAATAATTACCTCTGCAACATCAGCATGACTGGCTTCGGCATCATCCTGACAAATATCATCATCAATAAGGCGCGTGAAAAATAAGCCAAGTGAATCAAGTTCTACCTCAAGGTCCGGGTTACCCACATCATCATGAGTGGCCGGATCAGAGGATGCAGTGGTTCTTTTCCTGTGGGTAGTCTTCTTCACAACTTTAGTCTTTTGTCAGATTGATCTTTCCGGTTTGTCTGGTTTTTCTGGTTTCTCCTGCGGCAGTTTCTTGCTCCAAAATGGATCATTGCCCTGTTTAAACAGGCATTGATATTAAACAATGACCAGATATATCAATAACAGGTTCAGAAAAAAGAACAATCAAACTCTTACAGTTGGCGGTTTGTTGGTGGCATAGAAGGGAAGCAGGCCGGTTCAAGCACAGACATGTTCCGGTTCATTCAGCATTTTATTCACAGACTCTGTGATTTCTTCGTCGGTAAGCTGGATGTTAGCATGTCGCAATGGGTCATCAACACTGCCAGTATACTCGCACATCAAACCGGAGCGCTGACTAAGGGGCAGTATGCTCCACGATATCCAACAGCGAGCGAGATCAACTCCTGTTAAACCATTGGCCATGAAGGCTCTGAGCTTGGACAGTTGAGGAGCATATTTGCTTCTCTCCTTGGCACTCAACCTTTGCGGAAAGGGGTGTGTATTGCTAAGCCGCTCCGGACGAAAGCCAGGCAAAGGATTTTCACCAGCAGGGGAGGTGTCTCTGCAATAGAACCATGTTTGATTCCACTCTTTGGGGTGGCTGTGCAGCTTGGCGCGAGGGTATGTGACCTCTTTCCTTTTCTGAATCGCCACACCGCCCAATTCCGTATTGGAACCGTCAGAAAACTCAGTACGGCGGTTTAGATGGAAACAGTCTCTGAACAACTCCATTGTGGGATCCCCTTGAAAAAACACCTCATAGAGCACTTGGAAGTGACACATTTTGTAACAGAGTTGGGACCAGTGTCTTGTGGGTGGAGTTGAAAATCGGCTAAAACGTCCCGGTAAAATTTAGAACCGGGCGGCTTAAAGCCCTGGGCTAAGTGATCTACGAAAACGACGACCTCTCCTTCTTGAGGTGTGGGAGGGCATTCTTTGCCAGGAGCTCTCCAATGGATGGTGTTTTTGCTGCCTAAAGAGCCGATCGGGACTAAATTATTCAATTGAGTCTCTGTGACGCGAGAAGGAACCCAGTTGCACTCATATACTTGCTTGGCCATGACGAAATCTACAAGATAGGTAATTCCGGTTCAAGAATGCATTTATTAAAGTGCACTTGTATGTACAATGTTAAACCGGAGACAGCTCTATCTAAACCGGAGTTTTATGAAGCAACAGCATCTAGCGGTTCAACAAGGGGACTAATGGTATATACCGGTTTGGCAATTTTTCTACAAAGTTAAACCGCCGGATCTAAGCATTAAAACAATTGAGATTGCGGATAGATAAGTGTACAGAAACAGATTTCACAAGATTTCTCTACAGCGACGGATCTGAAGCAAGTTCAGAAAAGAAGGAAAATATTCAAGGTTCAAAAAAGAACAGTACCGAATCAATGGGCAGAGATACAGGTAGATCTATGGTCTTGAGGCATATAAGTAAAGGCGGATGCTAAGAACTACCGCTACACAGAGCAAAGGTTCACAGGTTCATCTAGGATCTATCATATGAGTACGAAGCAGACGATGAACACTAAAGAACTTGGAAACCTTAGAATGGATCTACGAAGGAAAAGGTGAAGAACTCACCGAAGCCGAGGAAGAAATAGAAGGTCGCCGCGATGCTCTGGTACAATTAGGGTGATGCAGCGGCCAAGGTTAGAGCAAAAGTCGTCGACGGCGGTGGAGCTCCGAAGCTGGACGACGCGGGGAAGACGAAGCAGAAGGGCACGAAGGGGAAAAGAAATGACCCTTCGGTCTTATTTATAAGGCAAGGGGCATGTGTCAGGCGCGAAAATCAAGGAACCGTGGGTCTGGAAACGGAGCTGTCGCCTCGATTGTCGCAGACCTATTAAACAAAAAAGGTATCATGGATAAGTTTCTTTATAACCTGTGACGTCACGCCGGTTTACAACGACCAGAGAAGATGACATCACGGTGATTCAACAACTACAAGAAGGTGTTGAAGATGAAGATTTTTGCTAAGGATTGACATGAACCTGTTCAAATCAATCTGGGGCCTAATGTTGAGGATATCACTACTAGGCGTAAACCGGCCTATCTGGGCCGGGTTAACTTCTTCAGTAGTTAACTATGTTGAAACCCAAGAAGACAGATGAGGGCTCAAGGCCCATAGTCGGTTCAAGGCCTGTAGCCGTAAACCGGCGTTGGTATGTAACTTGTATTGTAAGTTAGGAATAAGTAGATACTAAACCGGACACATCTATGAGCCGGTATTGGGAATCTGTGAACCGACAGGCGTCACCCATGTATATAAGGGGACGACCCGGCGGCGGTTCAGAGAACAGACAACAACTCGAGACATAGGCGAAGCTTGTTTGCTCCCTAGTCATCGAAACCCCATCAATCCCATCACAACTAGACGTAGGCTTTTACCTTCATCGAAGGGGCCGAACTAGTATAAACTCTCTTGCGTCCCTGTGTCCGCTTTAACCCCTTCAAGCTAACCCATCGCGATGGCTCCACGACTAAGTCCTTTCTCTAGGACATCTGCCCTGACAAAACCACGACACTAATGATGATGATCACGAAACTTCTGATCAAGTTACTACCGAGCCTTGTAGGTCAACCAGAGTAAGATCCGCACCAGAGTGATACGGTAATCCTGTTCTGGAGGTCATGTTACTTGACCATGACGAACCTACGAACTATGAGGAAGTGATGATGATCCCGGATTCTGCGAAATGGATGGAGGCCATGAAATCTGAGATGGGATCCATGTATGAGAACAAAGTATGGACTTTGGTTGACTTGCCCGATGATCGGCAAGCTATAGAGAATAAATGGATCTTCAAGAAGAAGACTGACGCAGACGGTAATGTTACTGTCTACAAAGCTCGACTTGTTGCAAAAGGTTTTCCACAAGTTCAATGAGTTGACTACGATGAGACCTTCTCACTTGTAGCGATGCTTAAGTCCGTCCGAATCATGTTAGCAACTGCCACATTTTATGATTATGAAATTTGGCAAATGGATGTCAAAACTACATTCCTTAATGGATATCTTAAAGAAGAGCTTTATATGATGCAACCAGAAGGTTTTGTTGATCCAAAAGGTGCTAACAAAGTGTGTAAGCTCCAGCGATCCATTTATGGACTGGTGCAAGCATCTCGGAGTTGGAATATACGCTTTGATAGTGTGATCAAAGCATATGGTTTTATACAGACTTTTGGAGAAGCCTATATTTACAAGAAAGTGAGTGGGAGCTCCGTAGCATTTCTGATATTATATGTGGATGAAATATTGTTGATCGGAAATGATACTGAATTTCTGAATAGCATAAAAGGTTACTTGAATAAGAATTTTTCAATGAAAGGCCTCGGTGAAGCTACTTATATCTTGGGCATCAAGATCTATAGAGATAGATCAAGACTCTTAATTGGACTTTCACAAAGCACATACCTTGATAAAGTTTTGAGGAAGTTCAAAATGGATCAAGCAAAGAAAGGGTTCTTGCCTGTGTTACACGGTCTGAAGTTTAGTCAGACTCAATGCCCGACCACTTCAGAAGATAGAGATAAAATGAAAGTCATTCCCTATGCTTCAGCCATAGGTTCTATCATGTATGCAATGTTGTGTACTAGACCTCATGTGTGCCTTGCTATTAGTTTAGCAGGGAGGTACCAAAGTAATCCAGGAGTGGATTACTGGACAACGGTCAAGAATATCCTGAAATACCTGAAAAGGACTAAGGATATGTTTCTTGTTTATGGAGGTGACAAAGAGCTCGTCGTAAACGGTTACGTCCATGCAAGCTTTGACACTGATCCGGATGACTCTAAGTCACAAACCAGATACGTATTTATATTGAATGGTGGAGCTGTCAGTTGTGCAGTTCCAAGCAGAGCGTCGTGGCGGGATCTACGTGTGAAGCGGAGTACATAGCTGCTTCAGAAGCAGCAAATGAAGGAGTCTGGATGAAGGAGTTCATATCCGATCTAGGTATCATACCTAGTGCATCGGATCCAATGAAAATCTTTTGTGACAATACTGGTGCAATTGCCTTGGCAAAGGAATCCAGATTTCACAAGAGAACCAAGCACATCAAGAGACGCTTCAATTCCATCTGCGATCAAGTCAAGGTGGGAGACATAGAGATTTTCAAGATACATACGGATCTGAATGTTGCAGACCCATTGACTAAGCCTCTCTCACGAGCAAAACATGATCAACACCAAGACTCCATGAGTGTTAGAATCATTACAATGTAATCTAGATTATTGACTCTAGTGCAAGTGGGAGACTGAAGGAAATATGACCTAGAGGCAATAATAAAGTTGTTATTTATATTTCCTTATATCATGATAAATGTTTATTATTCATGCTAGAATTGTATTAACTGGAAAATTAGTACATGTGTGAATACATAGACAAACAGAGTGTCACTAGTATGCCTCTACTCGACTAGCTCGTTAATCAAAGATGGTTAAGTTTCCTAGCCATAGACATGAGTTGTCATTTGATGAACAGGATTGCATCATTAGAGAATGATGTGATTGACATGACCCATCCGTTAGCTTAGCACTATGATCGTTTAGTTTATTTCTATTGCTTTCTTCATGACTTATACATGTTCCTATGACTATGAGATTATGCAACTATCAAATACCGGAGGAACACTTAGTGTGCTATCAAACGTCACAACATAACTGGGTGATTATAAAGATGCTCTACAGGTGTCTCTCATGGTGTTTGTTGAGTTGGCATAGATCGAGATTAGGATTTGTCACTCCGATTGTCGGAGAGGTATCTCTAGGCCCTCTCGGTAATGCACATCACTATAAGCCTTGCAAGCAATGTAACTAATGAGTTAGTTGTGGGATGATGCATTACGGAACGAGTACAGAGACTTGCCGGTAACGAGATTGAACTAGGTATGATGATACCGACGATCGAATCTCGGGCAAGTAACATACCGATGACAAAGGGAACAACATATGTTGTTAGGCGGTTTGACCGACAAAGATCTTCGTAGAATATGTAGGAACCAATATGAGCATCCAAGTTCCGCTATTGGTTATTTACCGGAGATGAGTCTCGGTCATGTCTTCATAGTTCTCGAACCCATAGGGTCCGCACGCTTAATGTTTGATGATTATATGTATTGTGAGTTATGTGATTTGATGTACCGAAGGTTGTTCGGAGTCCCAGATGTGATCACAGACATAACGAGGAGTCTCGAAATGGTCGGGACAAGAAGATTGATATATTGGAAGGTTATGTTTGGACACCAGAAAGGTTTCAGATAGGTTTGGGCATTTCTCGGAGTACCGGGGGGGGTTACCGGAACCCCCCGGGGGGGTTAATGGACCTTCATGGGCTTTAGTGGAAGAGAGGACGAGGCGGCCAAGTGGAGGGGCGACCCCCCAAGACCAATCTGGATTGGGAGGGGGGCCGTCCCCCCTTTCCTTCTCTCCCTCTTCCCTTTCCTTCCCATCCTAGTTGGACTAGGAAAGGGGGGAAGCTACTCCTAGTAGGAGTAGGATTCCCCCCTTGGGGCGCACCCCATGAGGCCGGCCGCCCCCCTCCTCCATTCCTTTATATACGGGGGAGGGGGCACCCCATAAACACACAAGTTGATTTCTTAGCCATGTGCAGTGCCCCCCTCCACAGTTTTCCAGCTCGGTCATATTGTCATAGTTCTTAGGCGAAGCCATGCATCGGTAACTTCATCATCACCGTCAACACGCCGTCGTGCTAACGAAACTCTCCCTCGGCCTCAATTGGATCTAGAGTTCAAGGGACGTCACCGAGCTGAACGTGTGCAGATCACGGAGGTGTCGTGCGTTCGGTACTTGACCGGTTGGATCGTGAAGATGTTCGATTACATCAACCGCGTTACTTAACGCTTCCACTTTCGGTCTACGAGGGTACGTGGACACACTCTCCCCGCTCGTTGCTATGCTTATCCTAGATATATCTTGCATGATCGTAGGCAAATTTTTGAAATACTATGTTCCCCATTAAGACCATCTTCATCCTACACCTCTCACAATTGATAAACCTCAGGTCATCCACTTGAGGGAAAATTGCTACTGTCCTACAAAACTCTGCGCTTGGAGGCCCAACACATGTCTACAAGAATAAAGTTGCATAGTAGACATCAAGCTCTTTTCTGGCGCCGTTGTCGGGGAGGTGAGTGCTTGAAGGTATATCTTTAGATCTTGCAATCGAATCTTTTAGTTTCCTGTTTTATCACTAGTTTGGTTTATAAAAAGAAAACTACAAAAAATGGAATTTAGGTTGCATCTTATTATTGATCATCTTTATAATATCTTTCTTGAAAATGATGGTTCAGAAAATTGTGCTTAGTTGTTAGAAGAAGAAGTCAATAAAATGCTTGGCACAAAATATTTGAATGATGAGCATGATTGCAATATTGTTAGTGTGAATTCTTTGAATATCCAAAATGCTAATGATGATTGCACAAGTCATGAAAAAAATGTTTCTTATAAGCATGTCACTTTTTGCGGAGTGAATCAGGAGTGAAATTGCACACCAAATAGGGAAGATAGATTTTGTAAGAAGCATAAATATTTAGAAACAAAAAAGTTGCAAGAAAGGCTAGATGATTGTGCTGAAAGATTTAATTTTTTCTGCCATACTTGTGTACTTTGCAATGAACATGGTCATTTAAATCTCCAATGAAAATTCTTTCATGATCAAATCATGTCCAAAAATTGTGATAACTTGATCACCCTTGAGCATCATAAAGAGCTTAGTCTTCTTTTGGGGTATGAAGAAATGAAACGTATAACTATGAGTATTCCAAAATTTAATCTCGAGAGATTTCTTGATTTTGATCTCGAGGAAATTTATATGTTTTGTGCGGTAAATTGCAATGAGAATCCTTATATTGCCAACTATGTAAATACAAGAAAACAAACAGAATATGAATAGATTACTAATGAAAGGGAAAATATTTCCCAATACCCTCCTAGTGTTTATTATGATGACTCAGGTAACGAGGAGGAGCTTCCTATCCAATCAATCTCTTCAACAAGAAGCTTGAAAAAATTAATTAAACCCACACATGGTGTGGTGAAGAAGAAGAAAAGAAGAAAGAATAGAGGTTAAAAGTTATCTCTCCCAAGTAATGTTGCTCCCATCACCATCGTGCCTCATGAAAGTGAATCAAATATGTTGATGGGGGATGATGATATTGAGTATGATTTTGTGATACCTACTACTCGTTGTAATGATTATGATTGGGAAGACAACGATATTCCTTATGATCTTGAAAATCTTTTTAGCACTTGCTTAGAAGAATATGATAATAATGTTTGCTATACTATCGGTGCCATTCATGCTATTGATAAGAATGATTGTGATGATATGCAAAACCACAAGCTTGGGAGTGCTATGTTCAATGAGTATGATATGTTTGAAAATTTATTTGCTAGAAATAATGCTTGTCCTAAGCTTGGGTATGCTTTTCTTAATGATTATGATCCTTTGATTCCTTCTACTTTCGATAAGAAAATTTATTACGATGATAGCATGCCTCCTATTTATGATGATTATATTGATGAAAGTGGGTTTGGAAGAGTGTCAACTCTAGGTACTAGTGATCCCACTATTTTGGAGGGTGTTGAATATTATTACAATATTGATCAAAGTGGATTTGGAGAGGTCATGACTTTATTTAGTGATACATCCACTATTTTGGAAGAGGTTTCAATTGATTATGACAATAAAGTTGCTATCTATGATGATTATTATGATGACATGTATGCCATAAAGAGTAATAAATCTGATATGCTTGTGCATCATGAAAAGAGTGTTGTATGTGATAGCTATACTGTTGAATCCATTCATGATGTTTCTGAAAATTATTATTAGAAAGGAACTTATGCCCTTACATATCTCAATAATATCAAGTTTCTTCTCTATGTGTTGATTGTATTGAAGTTGCACTTGTTTTGCCTTCCTATGCTAGTTGATTCTTGTTCCCATAAGTTGTTTGCTCACAAAATCCCTATGCATAGGAAGTGGGTTAGACCTAAATGTGCTAGTCATATGCCTAGCTAAAATGCATTAAAGAAAAGCGCTTGTTGGGAGACAACCCAACACTTTTACCTACTGTTTTTTGTTCACATGATTAGGCTACTGTAGTAATCATGTTTTACTGCTTTCGTTTCAATAAAGTGCCAAGTAAAGCCTTTAGGATCTTGTTGGGTGTTAGTTACTTTGATCTTGCTGAAAAACAGAAACGTTTGCCCTCACGAAAATAATTCTAGTTTTTAACAGAAGAGTGCATTTGAGTTGTTTCTTTTTTCAGAAGATTAATATACAAATTTCTCAGGTTTTCCTAATTTTTTTAGAATTTTTGGAATAGCACAAGTATGGTTGGAGTACAGATTACTACAGACTGTTCTGTTTTTGATAGATTCTGTTTTCAACGCATAGTTTGCTTGTTTTATAGTTTCTATGGCTTATATTGCTCAATATATATTGTGGAAATGATATGTTACAGTAGGCATTGTGTTAGAACAATTATGAATC
Source organism: Triticum dicoccoides (assembly GCF_002162155.2). Classification (NCBI taxonomy): domain Eukaryota; kingdom Viridiplantae; phylum Streptophyta; class Magnoliopsida; order Poales; family Poaceae; genus Triticum; species Triticum dicoccoides. The sequence goes on from NC_041380.1 coordinate 491,014,126, forward strand.
TTGTCTTTGATAGCACCAAAAGTGAAATGGGTTGCTCTTTATCATACTAACCAATCTCATAAAGTTCCGATAAGTTTTGTGTGATTGAAGTTTTCAAGTTTTGGGTGAGATGTCGATATGAGGAGAATGAGGAGTGACAAGATCCTAAGCTTGGGTATTCCCAAGGCGCCCCAAGGTAATATTCAAGTAAGATCCATTCAACTAAGCTTGGGGATGCCCCGGAAGGCATCCCCTCTTTCGTCTCCAACATTATCAGTAACCTCACTTGGAGCTATGTTTTCATTTGTCACATGATATGAGTTTTACTTGGAGCGTCAATTTATTTTCTTAGGATTTTCTTTATGTTATTTATAATAATTTTTTGCATCTTTTATTTCAATAGCAGTGGCAATGATAGCCTTTGTCATGCTTATTTTGCAAGTATACATGTTGCTGTTTGAAAACAGGAAGTTTACCACTGTTGCAAAAATTCCCTAGAAAATTCAGAATGTGATAAACTGTTGAAACTTTTTGCAAAACGAGATATGATAAATTTTCTACAGTGTGGTAAATTTTCATAATTTTTGGAGTTTAATAAGTATTGATACTCTTGCATTCTTTACAGACTATACTGTTTTGGTAGATTGTTGTTATGTTTGCATTGTTTGCATATGTTTGCTTGTTTAATAATTCTATTTGAGGATAGGAGTATTAAATATGCAGATGCATTTAGTATGCAATGTTGAATAATAATTTTAGTGATTTGTTACAGTGGAGGATGATAAGGTTTTTGCATTGGTTTATACTAACTTATCTCACGAGTCCTTGTTGAGTTTTGTGTGGATGAAGCTTTTGAGATTTAGGAAAACCGTGATATAAGAAGAATTAAGGAGACACATAAGCTCAAGCTTGGGGATGCCCAAGGCATCCCAAGATAATATTTCAAGAAGTCTCAAGCATCTAAGCTTGGGGATGCCCCGGTAGGCATCCCACCTTTCTTCTTCAACAATTATCGGTTAGTATCGGTTGAGCCTAAGTTTTTGCTTCTTCACATGAGTTGTGCTATCCTTGGAATGTAATTTTCTTTTGTTTTGCTTGGTGTTTTAATAAAGTACTTAGATCTAAAAGTTTTAAATAAAATAGAATCCTCAAATAATGGCCAAGGAGGCTAAGTAAGCGACATTCACATCCCGTCAACGAAGTTCTTTCCTATGTCATTTACTGTTGTGCTTCACTTTTATCGTACGAGTAAATTGTTGAATAAATTGAATGTCATGAAGTTGAAATCATATCATGCCTAGTGGTAGCTTCACATTGGGTTTAGAAAGTGAAATCTTTTCAGGCTTGACAATCACAATATTGGTCATACAAGAAATTCATGAATAATTAGTATAAGGAAGAGAACTTTTACATATAAATACACCATCATGGAAATCTTTTGTGATTGTGAGCCCCCATCAAAATATTATATGCCAAAATTGTTGACGTTGGACAAAGAAGAGAACATAATGGTTTATGTTTGTTCATATTCACATAGAAGTTATATTGTCATAGATCCTTCAACATGTGGTGCTTGTCCCCCCATCATTGCTAGCCAAAAATTCTGCACCAATTAGAGATACTACTTGTGCATCCAAAAACCCTTAAACCCAAATATTATTTTCAAGAGTCCACCATGCCTACCTAAGGATTGAGCAAGATCCTTCAAGTAATTTGTCATCGATGCAATAAGGCAATAAAAATTGCTTCTAAAAGTGTAAGATCATTAAGTGAAAGAGAAAATTGAGCGTTGCACGAACTTGTGATGGTGAAGAATAAAAGCGACTAACTGTATAATAAAGGTCGCTATCACAAGGGGCAATGTAATGTGACGTTCTTTTGCACTAAGGGATTGAGCATACAAACAAACAAGCGCATGGCAACCTCTGCTTCCCTCTGCGAAGGGCCTATCTTTTACTTTTATGTATTTAATTTTGTGCAAGAGTCAAAGTTCTTCTCTCTATTCCTTTTTATTTTTCTCTTTTGGCAAGCATCATGTGGTGAGGAAAGATCTAGGCACATATATCCAGTTGGATATGGGTAGCATGAGTTATCATTGTTGACATCACCCTTGAGGTGAATACGTTGGGAGGCGAAATTATAAGCCCCTATCTTTCTATGTGTCCGGTTGAAACGTTTTGCTCATGTGTACGAGGTGAGTGTTAGCAATCATAGAAGACTATATGATGGATGAGTATGTGGAGCTCTTACTTAAACTCTGTTGAATGAATTGAATTGCAATTGCTTGGTGACTGAGAACAGAGGTTGTTGGGTTTCAAGAGAATTCATTGTTTGAACCTTAACATGTGAATTGGTTACCACTATAACATGAGAAGTTTTATAAGAAAGAATTGCTGTTATGATGCTAGGAAAAGTGATTGAAATTATCATTGATCAAACTTATGCACTTTGCTAGCATTCATACTTCACAAATTATTTCTTTTATCATTTACCTACTCGAGGACGAGTAGGAATTAAGCATGGGGATGCTGATAAGTCTCCAACGTATCTATCATTTATGAAGTATTCATGCCAATATATTATCATTCTTGGATGTTTTACAATAATTTTATATCAACTTTATATCATTTTTTGGGACTAACCTATTGACCCAGTGCCCAATGCTAGTTGCTGTTTTTTGCTTGTTTTTTACATTGCAGAAAATCAATATCAAACGGAGTCCAAACACTGTGAAATTTCTGTGGATTTTTTTATGGGCCAGAAGAATCCGATGGGCCAGAGATGCACCTGGGGGAGCCCCGAGGGGGGCACAATCCACTCGGGCACGCCAGGGCCCCCTGGCACGCCCAGGTGGGTTGTGCCCACCTTGTTGCCCCCCCCCCCCAGTACCCCTTCTTTACACTATAAATTCCCAAATATTCCGAAACCCCTCGGAGTTAACCTGGATCAGAAGTTCCACCGCCTCAAGGCTCCGTAGCCACTGAAAACCAATCTAGACCCGTTCTAGTACCCTGCCAAAGCGGGGCAATCATCTCTGGTGGCCATCTTCATCATCCCGGCGGCCACCACGATGAGGAGGGAGTAGTCCACCCTTGGGGCTGAGGGTTTGTACCAGTAGCTATGTGTTTAATCTCTTTCTCTCTCTCTCTCTCGTGACTTATATCATGGGCTTTGTTAATATAGTTGGATCATATGATGTTTCTCCCCTCTATGCTTTGAGTCTTTACCCTTTGATGTTTTGTCTTGTCGGAATGAATATTCAGAGATGAGAACACATGATATATGTCTTGCAGTATGAATACTTGAGGTGACAATTGGGGTATCTTATTGATTCACTTGATATATGTTATGGCATTCAACTCACGGATTCCTGCGGTGATATTGGGGCAATCTATGCATAGGGGTTGATGCATGTTTTTATTATCTTTTCTCCGACGAAAACTTTGGGGTCTCTTTATAGTTCTTTGTGTGGATTGAGTATTTTGAATATGAACTTGCTTTGGTGTTATCTTAGTACAGACTGTAGGATAGATCGAACGGAAAAAATAGCTTTGTGTTATTTTAGTACGGACTCTTGAATAGATCGAACAGAAAGAATAGCTTTGAGGTGGTTTAGTACCCTACAAACAATTCCTATCTTTTGTTCTCCGCTAATAGAAACTCGGGAGTGATTCTTCGTTACACTTTGAGAGATAATCATATGATCCAACTATGTTAGCATTGTTGAGAGGTTGCATTAGCGAAAGTACGTACCCTAGGCCTTGTTTTTAAGCATTGCAATACCGTTTTTGTGCCTGTTTACTACTTGCTACCTTGCTGGTTTTATTTATTCAGATTATAAAAATATATTTCTACCATCAATATTACACTTTTATCAGAATCTCTTCGCCGAACTAGTGCACCTATACAATTTGCCATTGTATTGGGTCTGTTGGGGACACTAGAGATTTCTTGTATTTGGTTGCAGGACTGTTTGAGGGAGACCATCTTCATCCTACATCTCTCATGGATTGATAAATCTTAGGTCATCCACTTGAGGGAAAAGTGCCACTGTCATTCAAAACTCTACGCTTGGAGGTCCAACACGTGTCTACAAGAATAAAGTTGCGTAGTAGACATCACCCGTGGATACGGTTAGCCATGGAAAGTGAAAGTATGGTGGAAAAGGAGTAAAATTTATTTTCTTTTTGGGAACCACCTATGATTTATCTAGCATGGAAAGTGTTGGGAACTCTAAGTCGTTTAGTTGGTGGGATGGATACACCTCCCAAAATGTTTTTATCTCTAAGTTTTTTGCTCTAAGCTCTGGGCACCTCTACAAATCCCTACTTCCCTCTGCGAAGGGCCTTTCTTTTAGTTTATGCAAGTTTTTGAATTTGAGTCTCCATCTTCTCTTATAAAAGCACCAACTAGGAGGAGATATGACCGTACTTGAGAATTGGGTGTAGTTAATATGCGAGTGTGTTTTGGTTGAGCATGATGGGCTAGGGATAGCTTATTTTAACGTTGATATTTTGGAAGACATGGTTGCTTGTTGATATGCTTGACTATTTAAATTATCATGTCAAAACTAGACTATTGTTTTGAACGATATAAAAGTCCAAATGTCCATGCTATAAATAAATAATATGATATGACATGATAGGCAACATTCCACACCAAAAATTCTGTTTTTATCACTTCCCTACTCGAGGACGAGTAGGAGTTAAGCTTGGGGATGATGATATGTCTCCAACGTATCTATAATTTTTGATAGTTCCATGTTGTTATATTATCAATCTTGGATGTTTTATAATCATTTTATAGTCATTTTATATCATTTTTGGTACTGACCTATGGACATAGTGCCAAGTGCAAGTTGTTGTTTTCTGCATGTTTTTTACATCGCAGGAAATCAATATCAAACGGAGTCCAAATGCAATGAAACTTTACAGAGATTTTTTTGGACCAGAAGGAACATAATGGGCCCTTGCTACTCCTGGGGGTGCTCTAAGGAGAGCACAACCCGCCATGGCACGCCCTGGTGCGTTGTGCCCACCTCGGGTGCCCCCCAGACCGCCTCTTTGCTCTATAAATACCCCAATATTCCCAAAACCCTAGGAAAGTCAACCAAATATTCATCCAGCCTTCGCAGAGTCCAGAACCACCAGATCCAATCTAGAAACCATCTCGAATGGGGTTCACCGCCTCCATTGGTGCCTCTCTGATGATGCGTGAGTAGTTCTTTGTAGACCTTCGGGTCTGTAGTTAGTAGCTAGATGGCTTCCTCTCTCTCTCTCTCTTGATTATAAATACAATGGTCTCTTCCATATGATGTAACTCTTTTGTGGTGTGTTTGTTGGGATCGATGAACTTTGAGTTTATGATCAGATCTATCTTTTTATATCCATGAAAGTATTTGAGTTTCCTTGATCTCTTTTATGCTTGATTGCTTATATCCTCGCATTTCTTCTCCAATATTTGGATTTTGTTCGGCCAACTTGATCTATTTATCTTGCAATGGGAAGAGGTGCTTTGTAGTGGGTTCGATCTTACGGTGCTTGATCCCAAGGACAGAAGGGGAACTGACACGTATGTATCGTTGCTACTAAGGATAAAATGATGGGGTCTATCTCTACATAGATAGATCTTGTCTACATCATGTCATCGTTCTTATTGCATTACTCCGTTTCTCCATGAACTTAATACACTAATGCATGTTGGATAGTTGTCGGTGTGTGGGGTAATAGTAGTAGATGCAGGCAGGAGTCGGTCTACTAATCTTGGACGTGATGCCTATATAATGATCATTGCCTGGATATCGTCATGAGTATTCGAAGTTCTATTAATTGCCCAACAATAATTTGTTCAGCCAATGTTTGCTATTTTTCTCGAGAGAAGCTACTAGTGAAACCTACGCCCCCCGGGTCTCTTTCTCATATTATTTTCCTTTGCGGTCTATTTTCCTTTGCTTTTATTTTCAGATCTATTAAACCAAAAATACAAACATACCTTGCTGCAATTTATTCTTATTTATTTTATTTTGGCATTCGATCTATCAATCTACTACAATTTTATCTCATGTCCGTTTGCCTGTCTTGAGGCGCCGTACCCGGAAGGGATTGACAACCCCTTTAACACGTCGGGTTGCGAGGATTTGTTATCTATGTGCAGGGGTTGTTTACGTTGTGTTGCTTGGTTCTCATACTGGTTCGATAACCTTGGTTTCAGATCTGAGGGAAATACCTACCGCCCTTGTGCTGCATCATCCTTTCCTCTTTGGGGAAATACTCACGTAGCTTCAAGCGGCATCAGCCCGCATCATCATGCGGCCACTTGGTCAAGCCAGCATTGACCGCATTACAAGTTATGACCTGCGTCGACATGGCTGCACCGTTGCTTCTTCAAGCCGATGTCCACCATGTCAACCTGCTTCGACACCTCGGCGCTGCAACCGACCTGCTTCATCACTTCGGCTAGACCGAGGGCTTCGTCATCACTTCATCGACATACTTCGAGGACTTCGGTGTCACCAACCGGCCAACTTCGTCAGTTTACCTGGACCGGTGGCTTTGTCCACATCAACTGTGTTGCGACGCCACTTCGTCAAGCCGAGCTCCTCGCTCGGTCACCTCGGGCTTGGGGGATGGGACCTTGGTCAACTTGAGGACTACGCACCATGTCGGATTTGTCAAAGTCCGGTGGGTGTCGTCGTCCCGCCACAAGCCTGGACATCCTCATCAACACCGAGCACATTAACCAGCTAAGTCGCTTTCATGCTCACAATTTTTCAATTTCTTAATTTGTGTTCGGTTCAACAGAGCATTATGTTTTTGTGTTAAACAAAAAAAGTTTGTTAAAAACACTTCTTTTACCCAAGTTAACTAGGGGCTCTTAAATTTATATGAGTCATTTTATAATAAATGTTTTCTTCTAGGACGTTGCAAAGTCTTTTTCTACTACTCCTTTCTCGACTCAATTGTGTGGTCAATAGCTAGATAAGCCTGGTTTCTCTCTAAAGTCGCTCGAGTCTAGTTCCCTAAATTGGCCTCTGAGAAATGCTTCGCCTTCCGAAAGGGAGGTTGAAGCCGAAGGTTGACCCACTTGAAGTTTAGAGATCGAATGTGCCAGGTTAAAGCACGACAGAAGCACAAAATTTAAGACCAATTTCGGATTGGCACAAAAAAACTTGATTTAATTTAGATGTAAAGTTCTCACATAAGTTTTTGGTTTTCCGAGCTAAAGATATTGACACTAGTGCTTTCATTGTGGTGTTTTTGGTTTTCCGAGCTAAAAACACCGACACTGGTGCTTCATTGTGGTTTTCCGAGCTTGTAACAATTTTAACCTATTTTATGTTTTTCTTTCAGGAGAAGGGACATACTCTTGATTGAGGTGTTCTGCGTGATGGTTTTGCTTGGGAAATATTTTTGACCCGCAGTTCGGCATCTTTCCTGCCAAGTTGTACCTCGGCGTTGTCAAAATGTACATGACAGTTGAACTAGTTCCCAAGGAGATATAATCGTAGGGTTGGGCATATTGCCCAGCCCAAGTCTCGGGGGCTACTGCATTGCTGATTCCATGTAGCAAAATCAAAGTGCAAAATAGTTTCCGAGAAGATTACGATCCTCGGGTTGGTCGGCCGCACCCAACCTGAGTCGTGGGGACTATGCACACCTTCGTTTTTATTCCCAAAGTATGCTGCCGAGCAAGGAATCAATCCTTATGCCGATTTCACGAATCGACCTGAGTCTCAGGGGCTACTGGGATCAGTGGTTTTATTTTTTTCCTTCGGGTGCATCTTGGGTTTTACACCGACACACACCTTGAGGGCTACTGGCTATACATCTCATCAGCAAATAAAATGCACCAATTGGAAATAAATTCTGCAAAAAAATCATCCCATAACCGAGGTGGTGCACCACCTTGGAAGCAGTCCGGCGTAAAGCTCCGATGCAAGTGGCTGGCTCCATAGATGGTATTTGCGACTTTAAGCTCGCCTGCAACAGTATACCTTGGATACAATCCGACATTGAAGCTCGGATGCAAGAGGACACCGCTTCATGGGAAAAACTTCGAACCCGAGGTCTAGCTGAAAAATAACAAGGCATTAATATAGGCCAAGAACTTAAAGGGGCTCATCGGATACCCGACGTGTAAACTCTTCGGATTCACCTTGACAATCGTCAAGATTGAAGATGGGAAGATTTGTTGAATCAGCTTTCAAGACCGATGGCAGAAGTTGATGACCAGTTCAAAAGAACCGAGGAGCGTCCCCAACTTGAGGACCGGTTTAGGGGGCTACTAATGGTGTCCTGGACTAGGGGGTACTCACCACGTCGTCTCCCAGAAAGGCAAGGACCCTCATGGCGGTTCACTATTGGGCTACTTCAGGCAGCCCAAGACATATACGAGGAAGATTCCACAAGACTTGGTGATCAAGACGAGGACTACTCTCCATCGACGTAGCCGAATAGGAATCTTGTTATCCTAGGCCTCCAGTACATTATATAAGTTGAGGCCAGGCTAGTCGATAGATCATTATGACATCAACACAATCTCATTCACCTAGCCTTAGAGTTAGAACACATCTGACAATCTCGAGGTAGATCAACTCTATACTTGATACATCTTCATCAATATAAACAAGAGTAGGACATAGGGTTTTACCTCCATCAAGAGGGCCCGAACTTGGGAAACATCGTCTTCTTGTTCATGTTACCATCTATCCGAGATCCACAGCTCGGGACCCCCTACCCCGAGATCTCCTGGTTTTCACACCGACAGCTGGCTCGTGAGTTGCTATCACTGGCAGTGTGCCCAGGGGAGGACAACAACGATCCCGAGGGAGATTGCCTACACTCCTGATGCTCCTGACACGGAGGTGATCTGGAGGGAGATAAGCTCCCTGGATCCCTGCACATGAAATAACACCCAACTTGGGTTGTTTCTGCACCATTTTCATAGCCGCGACCACCATTTTCTTTGGTATTTTTTCTGCATCATCACATAACTCAGGAAAAGCATGAGAATTCTTAGTCAACATGTGCTCAGTATAGTTATTTTCCTCATGATCACCGACAAGATGTTGATGCAAAAGAATGATTTCTTTATGAAGCAAGGCACCGACGTTGGGTGGAGATCAACAAAGGAAAATTTAGTCTCATCAAAAACAACATCACGAGATATATAGACTCATCCTGTAGGAATTTCTAGGCACTTGACACCTTTATGTTGAGCACTATAGCCTAAGAAAACACATTGCTTGGAGTGAAACATGAGTGTGCGATTGTTGTACGGTTGAAGATTTAGCCAACACGCACAAGCAAACACACGGAGAGATGCATAGTCAGGTTTGACATGAAGATGTCTTTCTACCAGAGTTTCATTGTTGATAACTCTACTAGGAAACATAATTATGATATGAACGGCAACTAAGAAAGCTTCATCCCAAAACTTTAGAGGCATGGATGCACCGGCTCGAAGAGCAAGACCAACCTCAACTATGTGTATGTGCTTACATTCAGCAAACCCATTTTGTTGATGGGCATGTGAACACGATATATGATGAGAGATGCCAAGATTTTGGAAGAAGGAATTTAATTTTTCGTATTCCCCTCCCTAATCAAATTGGATAACAATAACTGAGAGTATGCTGCTAGAAGAATGGTCATATTGAATCGACTCAAACTTGTTTGTTATACTTTGAGATGATATCATCACAAGACAATTGCTATGACACAGAGTGTTAACGTGTGTTTTAGTTCCTTACACCATGAGAGTATCGTAGTCACTTCTTACCATGGAATGAGCTTGGGGGTTGCTCAAACATCATCAGTAACTTGGTGATAATAACGACAACTTACAGGTTCATCGGGAAGTTTGATAAGGGACTCGATAGCTCGAGAGTGGAATTTGCTCCTCTGACAAAGGAGAGATATTCCTAGGGATCTCTTGGTGTGATGACATCCATCATCATCTGGCAAGACACATGTGACAATGTCATGGGGATGTCGGAACACAACAATAAGAAAGAAGAACAAAATCGGCAACAAGGTGACTGGTATAGTGATCATGTGTATGACTCAAGAGGAAACCAACACATCTCACCTCGGGTTTTTTAAAGTATCGCGAAGAAAAGGGAACATCACATGATAACTAACGGTTAGCTTGAATGTAATTCGTGTAATCATAGGGATCGATATGGACGTCCACCGTTCTGCTATCGGACATTGAACGAAGGGGTTTCATTCATGTCTATATTTTACCGAACCTACAGGCTCACAAGTTTAAGGTAATCATGATATGTTTGAAGGAAATATGCCCTAGAGGCAACAATAAAGTTGTTATTTATATTTCTTTATATCATGATAAATGTTTATTCTTCATGCTAGAATTGTATTAACCGGAAACTTAGTACATGTGTGAATACATAGACAAACAGAATGTCACTAGTATGCCTCTACTTAACTAGATCGTTGAATCAATGATGGTTATGTTTCCTAACCATAGACATGAGTTGTCATTTGATTAACGGGATCACATCATTAGAGAATGATGTGATTGACTTGACCCATCCGTTAGCTTAGCACGTTGATCGTTTAGTTTGTTGCTATTGCTTTATCCATAACTTATACATGTTCCTATGACTACGAGATCATGCAACTCCCGAATACCGGAGGAACACTTTGTGTGCTACCAAACGTCACAACGTAACTGGGTGATTATAAAGGTTCTCTACAGGTGTCCCCGATGGTGTTTGTTCAGTTGGCATAGATCGAGATTAGGATTTGTCACTCCGATTGTCGGAGAGGTATCTCTGGGCCCTCTCGGTAATGTACATCACTATAAGCCTTGCAAGCAATGTAGCTAATAAGTTAGTTACGGGATGTAGCATTACAGAACGAGTAAAGAGACTTGCCGGTAACGAGATTGAACTAGGTATTAAGATACCGACGATCGAATCTCGGGCAAGTAACATACCGATGACAAAGGGAACAACGTATATCGTTATGCGGTTTGACCGATAAAGATCTTCGTAGAATACATGGGAGCCAAAATGAACATTCAGGTTCCGCTATTGGTTATTTACTGGAGACGTGTCTTGGTCATGTCTACATAGTTCTCGAACCAGTAGGTTCCGCACGCTTAACGTTTGATGACGATCAGTATTATGAGTTTATGTGTTTTGATGTACCGAAGGTAGTTTGGAGTCCCGGATGTGATCACGGACATGGGAAGGAGTCTCGAAATGGTTGAGACATAAAGATTGATATATTGGACAGCTATATTCGGACATCAAAATTGTTCCAGGTCATTTCGGAGAAAACTGGAGTACCGTCGGGTTACCGGAACCCCCTGGGAGAGCTAATGGGCCACATGGGCCTTAGTGGAGAGTGAGGGCCTGCCAGGGCAGGCCGCACGCCCCCTCCCCCTCTGGTCCGAATTGGACTAGGGAAGGGGGGCGGCGCTCCCCTTTCCTTCTCCCTCTCCTCCTTCCTTTCCCCCTCCTAGTAGGAGTAGGAAAGGGGAGTCCTACTCCTACTAGGAGGAGGACTTCTCCTCTCCTGACGCGCCCCAAGGGCCGACCGGCCTCCCCCTTGCTCCTTTATATATGGGGGCAGGGGCACCCTAGGACACACGAGTTGATTGTTTCCAGCCGTGTGTGGTGCCCCCCTCCACCATAATCCACCTCGGTCATATCATAGCATTGCTTAGGCGAAGCACTTCTCCGATAGCATCATCATCACCGTCATCACGCCGTCGTGCTGACGAAGCTCTCCCTCGACACTCTACAAGATCGTGAGTTCGTGGGACGTCACCGAGCTGAACGTGTGCAGATCACGGAGGTGCCGTACTTTCGGTGCTAGGATTGGTCGATCGTGAAGACGTACGACTACATCAACCGCGTTGTCATAACGCTTCCGCTTACGGTATACGAGGGTACATGGACAACACTCTTCCCCTCTCATTGATGTGCATCACCATGATCTTGTGAGTAGGATTTTATTTGAAATTACTACGTTCCCCAACAGTGGTATCAGAGCCAGGTTTATGCATAGATGTTATATGAAGGAGTAGAACACAAAGGAGTTGTGGGCGTGGGTATATACATATTGCTTGTCATCACTAGTTGATTCTTGATTCAGCAGCACTGTTGGATGAAGCAGCCCAGACCGACATTACGTGTACGCTTACACGAGTCTGGTTCTACCGACGCGCTTCGCACACAGGTGGCTAGTGGGTGTCTGTTTCTCCAGCTTTAGTTGAATCGGATTCAATGAACAAGGTTCTTTCTGCAGATTAAAAAGCAATCACTATACAACGTTGTGGTTTTTGATGCGTAGGTAAGAACAGTTCTTGCTCAGCTCGTAGCAGCCACATAAAAGTTGCAGCAACAAAGTAGAGGATGTCTAACTTGTTTTTGCAGGGCATGTTGTGATATGATATGGTCAATACATGATGCTAAATTTTATTGTACGAGATGATCATGTTTTGTAACACAGTTATTGGCAACTGGCAGGAGCCATATGGTTGTCGCTTTATTGTATGAAATGCAATCGCCATGTAATTAATTGCTTTACTTTATCACTAAGCAGTAGCAATAGTCGTAGAAGCAATAGTAGGCGAGACGACAATGATGCTTCGATGGAGATCAAGGTGTCAAGCCGGTGACGATGGTGATCATGACGGTGCTTTGGAGATGGAGATCGAAGGCACAAGATGATGATGGCCATATCATATCACTTATATTGATTGCATGTGATGTTTATCCTTTATGCACTTATTTTGCTTAGTTCGATGGTAGCATTATAAGATGATATCTCACTAAATTTCAAGGTATAAGTGTTCTCCCTGAGTATGCACCATTGCTACAGTTCATCGTGCTGGGACACCACGTGATGATCGGGTGTGATAAGCTCTACGTTCACATACAACGGGTGCAAGCCAGTTTTGCACATGCAGAATACTCAGGTCAAACTTGACGAGCCTAGCATATGCAGATATGGCCTCGGAACACTGAGACCGAAAGGTCGAGTGTCGGTGTCAAAACCGGCGGATCTCGGGTAGGGGGTCCCGAACTGTGCGTCTAGGCTGGATGGTAACAGGAAAAAAGGGACACGAAGTTTTACCCAGGTTTGGGCCCTCTCGATGGAGGTAAAACCCTACGTCCTGCTTGATTAATATTGATGATATGGGTAGTACAAGAGTAGATCTACCACGAGATCGAGGAGGCTAAACCCTAGAAGCTAGCCTATGGTATGATTGTTGATGTGTACGTTGTCTTACGGACTAAAACCCTCCGGATTATATAGACACCGGAGAGGGTTAGGGTTACACAAAGTCGGTTACAATGGTAGGAGATCTTCATATCCGTATCGCCAAGCTTGCCTTCCACGCCAAGGAAAGTCCCTTCCGGACACGGGACGGAGTCTTCAATCTTGTATCTTCATAGTCCAGGAGTCCGGCTGAAGGTATAGTCCGGCTATCCGAACACCCCCTAATCCAGGACTCCCTCAGTAGCCCCTGAACCAGGCTTCAATGACGACGATTCCGGCGCGCGGATTGTCTTCGGCATTGCAAGGCGGGTTCCTCCTCCAAGTACTTCATAGAAGATTTTGAACACAAAGATAGTGTCCGGCTTTGCAAAATAAGTTTCCACATATTGCCATAGAGAGAATAATATTTACACCAATCTAATCTGCTGACGTATTCCGTAGCGTGTCACACCACGGCCAAGCCTTTATCCGAGTCGTTTCATTATCCCACCTCAGCGCATCATGCGAGGCGGTTTCCTTGGCACGTCTTGTTAAAGCAGAGATCGTGTCCCCTTATCCCGGGATTCTCATCAATATGGGCGTGGGTAACCCAACCGCGCTATTGATTACGGCGCTTGGAGATAAGCGAGTTTTACCAAGCTGGTGGGGACATGTAGTTGCATCCACCCATATAAGGGGATAAGGATCCACCTTTTCACCTACGCCTTCTTCCTCCTTCGCCTATCCATTCTTGCACACTCGAGCTCCAGCGCCCAAGTCCGCACTCCCCACCTCAACCTTCTCCAGCCATGTCCGGGGCGGGAGGCAAGTGGATGGTCTCCTCCGTCACGGAGGGACACATCAAAAAGCTGAGGAAAGCCGGATACCTGTCTAACGACATCGCGTACCGGCTACCCGAAAAGGGGCAGCTCATCCCCACCCCAAAGCCCCATGAGAGGGTGGTGTTTCTCCCCCATTTCCTCCGCAGACTGGGCTTCCCTCTCCACCCATTTGTCCGGGGGCTCATGTTCTACTATGGCCTGGATTTCCATGATCTGGCCCCGAACTTCTTCCTCAACATCTCAGCGTTTATCGTCGTGTGTGAGTCCTTCCTCCGCATCCACCCCCATTTCGGCCTATGGCTCAAGACTTCCAACGTCAAGCCGAAGGTGGTGCGCGGCAACCAGGCGGAGTGCGGAGGCGCCATGGTGGGCAAGGTGGCCAACGTCCTCTGGCTCGAGGGCTCCTTTGTGGAGACCCTGAAGGGGTGGCAATCGGGGTGGTTTTACATCATCGAGCCACGCGACGCCGAATGGGTCGCACCCCTTGAGTTTCAATCCGGACCCCCTACGCGGCTCACCTCCTAGAAGGAGACGGGCCTGTCGTGGGGTAAGAAGGGAGAGCTGGCCGGACTCCAAACATGCGTCCAAACCCTGGTGGATAAGAAGCTCAAACTTGTCAACGTAGTCCAGGTTATGCTCATCCTCTTGATCCTCCCGTGTCAACAACGGGCTTTCAACCTGTGGGAGTTCGACCCAGCGCGGCATCAAACTCTGAGCAGGCTCTTCGACACGACATACGAAGATGCCTAGAAGGTGCTTTTCAAGGGCGCCGAGGCTCCCGCATCCGCTACCGAGGATCGCGGATTCAGTGCGCAGCGTCATCCTCTCGCGGTAATCTGTTTTTTCCTTTTACAGGGTATCAGTTTTTCATAGTTTGACTCCATGCGGGATCTAAACTCCCTTACCTTTGATAGGATTGGCAGGTGACATCCGGATAGATCAACTGTCCGGCTCCTTTGCCCGAAGGCCCAGCGGACGCTTGCTTGGCGAAGCTGCTGGTTCCGGCACCCTATGTGGTGCCGGAGAAGAAGGCCGCAAAAAAGGCCGCGGGGACTCGAAAGAGTGCTCGGCGCCAGGAGGTGTCAGATCCATCATCCGACGGTTCCGAGGCGCATTCCTCCTATGAAGACGAGGAGGAAGAAGAAGAGACCTCTCCCCCTCCAGCGGGGGGAGAGAAGAAAAGGAAGGCCGCCCTCTCGGGGGAGGCCGGAGGGTCCAAGAAGGGGAAAACCCTTCCTCCGGAATGCTCCACCGACGCCGACGGCGGCGGAGAGGAGTGGCAGCCCAGGGCCAAGCCCCTGGCAAAATCGTAAGTATCCGGATACCAGAGTAATTCATAGTATTCGTTTATTGCACAACTTTCCCTTACATCGAATATGTTTATGCATCCCACCCAAAGACCGGCTCGATGCGTCGTCGAGCGGCTCACTGGACTCGTCGGATGTGAACTCGCTTCCGACAACTTCCTCCCCCCGTCCTACGGACGACACCGAAGTGTTGTCCCAACAGGTTCCAAGTCAGGAGGAGGTGGTCCTGGAGGCGCCGCAAGGCGACCTCCCGGACTCCATGAGTAAAGGGGATGAAACCCCCCGGGGCTCCAAGTCCGGCTCTAGGCCGGATACCGCTCCGGAACCTTCAGAGGTTCCAGAGTCTGGCGGGGGACCTCCTTCCAAGAGGAGCAAGTCCGCCGTGCCGGTGGCCCCCGTCAAACCGGAGGCGCTAGACAATATGTTGGAGGCGCTCCAAGGCGCCTCCATCGATGAGGAGCACCGCACTATTATGAGTGCGGTGGTCCAGAAGGTTCAGTCCGCCAAGAGCGGACTGACTAAAGCTTGTACTAGCCTTTTGACAGGCTTTGAGGTAAGTAGAGAATGTGTAAATAATAGTACCGCATAGACAGTAGCCCCTGATGCTCTGTTTGGCGTTCGGGAAGAAAAGCCGAATAGAGGATCAAATAGAACTCGCAGGAGTCTAACAAAAATGACTCAATATGCATATGCAGGCTTCCCTGCTTGCGTCCGCCGCACTGACTGCGGAAGTGGACACGCTAAAGCAGAACCTCAAGTGGTCCGAGCAAGAGCTCGAGCGTGCCAAGAAGCAACTCGAGGACAATGAAGGTAAGAAATACCTTGTTTTTAAATATATATAAAAAGGTGCAATTGCAAAGAATGACAGGATTATCGTGGCTATTTTAGGGGCCATGTCTGAAGTGGCGACCCTTAAGCAAGCGCTGGTCGAGGCTGAGAAGAGGGCGGCCTCGGAGCGCAACGAGCGGGAGAAGTACGAGGCCGAGGTTGGCAAGGTGCGGCAAGACCTCCAGGCTCTCATGGAAAAACATGAGAGTTTGGAGCTTGACTCGAAGATGCAAGCGTCCGAGCTCGCGGTGGCTATTGAAAATGCCAAATCTGCCAAGGCCGAATCCCAGAAGACCCTCCAGGAGTTGGATGAGGTGAAGAAGATAGCGTCAGGTAAGGCATTCTTTATGCAAAGGAAACACATAAATGTGAGTTACTTGTTACTTACCCGAATCCGGAGCTCTCCAGGAGCGTTCGCAGATCTTCCCCGGAGTGTGTCCGATGCCGCCGCATTCTATCGAGCCGAGGAGGGAAGCTCGACGGAGAAGGTGTTCTGGTCTCAGTACGTTGAGGCCGGACACCCCATGCCCCTGAGCGACCAGCTGAAGCAACTAGTTGAGGTCCGCAAGCCGGCCGAACAGGCCATGAAGGGCCTCATTGTTCGGCTGTGGCCTGGAGGGTCTTTGCCTGGGAGCTATTTCGGGCTGGTGCAGCGGCTGGTGGAGGCCTGTCCAAGGCTCGAAGTCATCAAGCGCTCCGTCTGTATTGAGGGTGCCCGTAGGGCCCTTGCCCGTGCTAAGGTGCACTGGGGCAAGCTGGATGCTGAGAAGCTTGTGACGGACGGGCCACCGCCGGGGAAAGAGCATCGCAAGCCCGAGAATTACTATAAGGATGTTCTGAAGGGTGCCTGCCTTGTGGTGGATGAATGTTCTAGGGATGTATTTTTGAGTGAAACTTGCTCGTTTTGTCCTGTGCGCTGAAAACTTGTTTATATGCGCTAAGCAATGCTGTTGGAATTTAAAATATTACCTTCTGTGCGGCTGTTTATCAATTCTGAGAGATGGCAAGTCGTCGGCTTTTGCCCCCGTGCCGCTAGTGCTGGGGTGTTCGGGGATAAACCTGAGCGCTCTTTTTCCCATGTTTGGGTCCTTTGAGGGAGGCGCTCAGCCCAACGAACAAGGCAATCGGACTATAATGCGTGAACACTCTCACTTAGCCATAGAATTCTATAATTTTAAATTTCGGCGAAGCCCCTGGTATTCGGAAGACCGAGTTCGGAGCGCTATCCACGCCTTGGCCGGACAGAGCTGGCTCCTCGCCCTAAGCGGCATAAGTCTTTAGGGACTCGAAAAAAACCTCTCGAACAGCGACCACCTCTCGCTTCATCATGACAGTCAATTTTAGCTTTCTCCACTGAGGTGCTCGACCCAGCTCAACTGGGGCACAATCGCAGTGGTTCTCCTAGTGCTACCTTAGCCGATATAGCGGAACGTAAGGCACAAAAACATAGGAGCCGGGCAAACCCAACTATTGACCCAAGACATGATTCGGAGCCGATGCATATAGTGCTATAAGTTCAGGGTGCCGCACTTGTTAAAGTGTTCGGACTTCTTACACCATATTGAGGGGTACTAAAGCCCCTGGTGTATTTTGGCCGTACCAACGTGTACGGGTGCAACATGTCGTTAAGGAACATATATAAAGAAAAAAGGTAATGCAAAAATAGACAAAAGCTATGCATTGTTTATTAAAAAGGGGTGCGATCAAGGCAGAACGATACAAGTAATGCGATAAGTGGAAGGTTGGACTACTTAACATGTCCGCTCCAGGGGCAAGCTATGGAATAGTATGCGGAACGGGTATACTGCTCGTGATAGAGACCACCTGGGAGTTCCGTAATGCGGCGTGGCTTGTCTACTTCCCAGGTTCTTGCATCGTTTGTGCGGCAATTGAACTGCCGAACATGCCTTCCGAAGGATGGAGTCCTGAAAGTAAGAGAAAATTAAAAAATCGACAGCCCCTGGTACAGTTTAAGTCGTGTTTTGGGCGTGCCGTGATGGTGCCCCTCCCCCTATGCCCATGGTATCTCTAGAGCGTAGTTATGTACGTGAAGTACTGGCGTCGCCTTTTTGCGAGGGTTGGGGTTGGGGCCGCATTGCTACGCCTTCTCGGATCGTGCCAGGCGGTCTTGTTGTAGGTTACTCCGGGCGCGCTTGACGGTGTCCGATCGTTTAGTGGCCGGACTGGAGAACTGCCTGGAGAGGCTGGTTTGTACTTCCGCTGCAAGGGCCACCGTGTGCTCCTCCGTTTGGAGGGAGCGTTCGGTGTTTCCATTGACCATAATTACTCCTCGAGGGCCTGGCATCTTGATCTTAAGGTATGCGTAATGCGGTACCGCATTGAACTTAGCGAATGCGGTTCGCCCGAGCAGTGCGTGATAACCACTTCGAAACGGGACTATGTCGAAGATTAACTCCTCACTTCGAAAATTATTCGGAGATCCGAAGACCACTTCAAGTGTGACTGAGCCTGTACAGTTGGCCTCTACACCTGGTATTACGCCTTTAAAGGTCATTTTGGTGGGCTTAATCCTCGAGGAATCTATGCCCATTTTCCGCACTTTATCCTGGTAAAGCAGGTTCAGGCTGCTACCGCCATCCATAAGGACTCTAGTGAGATGAAATCCGTCAATAATTGGGTCTAGAACCAATGCGGCAAATCCGCCATGACGGATGCTAGTGGGATGGTCCCTTCGATCAAAGGTGACCGGGCAGGAGGACCATGGGTTGAACTTTGGGGCGACTGGCTCTGCCGCGTATACGTCCCTTAACGCGCGCTTCCGCTCACTTTTGGGGACATGGGTTGCGTATATCATGTTCACCGTCCGCACTTGTGGGGGAAAACCCTTATGTCCACTGTTGTTCGGCGGCCGGGGCTCCTCGTCGTCATTGCTATGCAGCCCCTTGTCTTCATTTTTGGCGTTTAACTTGCCTGCCTGCTTGAACACCCAACAATCCCTGCTGGTGTGATTGGCTGGCTTTTCAGGGGTGCCATGTATCTGGCATGAGCGGTCGAGTATTCGGTACAAACTGGACGGGCCCCTAGGATTCCTTTTGAATGGCTTTTTCCGCTGACCGGATTTAGAGCCTCTGAATCCGGCATTAACTGTCGTATCCTCAGCATTATCACCGTAAATGCGGCGCTTCTGCTTGTTGCGACGCGACCTGCCACTACTGTCCCTGGTGTCCAAATTACCAGGGTTCTTGGTCATATTGTTGCTACGAGCAAGCCAGCTATCTTCTCCCGCGCAAAAGCGGGTCATGAGTGTCGTGAGTGCTGCCATAGATTTCGGGTTTTCCTGTCCAAGGTGCCGGGCCAGCCACTCGTCACGGATATTGTGTTTGAAGGCTGCTAGGGCCTCAGCGTCCGGACAGTCGACTATTTGATTTTTCTTTGTTAGGAACCGTGTCCAGAATTGCCTGGCCAATTCCTCTGGCTGCTGAATTACGTGACTTAGGTCATTGGCGTCTGGGGGTCGCACATAAGTGCCCTAGAAATTGTCGAGGAATGCGGCTTCCAGGTCCTCCCAACAACCGATTGATCCTGTTGCCAAGCTGTTAAGCCAATGCCGAGCTGGTCCTTTAAGCTTGAGTGGGAGGTATTTGATGGCATGGAAATCATCGCCGCGGGCCATGTGGATATGAAGGAGATAATCCTCGATCCATACCGCAGGATCTGTTGTGCCATCATATGATTCGATGTTTACGGGTTTGAAACCCTCGGGGATTTGATGATCCATTATTTCGTCTGTAAAGCAGAGTGGGTGTGCGGCGCCTCTGTACTGGGCTATATCATGACGTAGCTCCAATGAGCCTTGTCTACTGTGTTCGGCCCTGCCGAATTTGTGGCCGGCGTGATGGTTATCGTCTCGAGCTGTGGGGCGCCCACGCAATCCGTAGATCGATCTTGTTTGCCTTGCCTTGTCCTCCAACATGTCTCGTAAGTCGGGCACATATTCCCGTGCCTTGGTACGGGGTGCGGCTTGAGTGGAGGGTCGAGAGGCCTCTCTGTCGCGACCACGAGGTGGCCGGTCGGCCGCATCAAGTGCTTCCTCCTCTAATCAGGGTAGCAACCTGCCCTTTGGGTAGCTCTTGGAGGGGCGTTCGAGTCTATGCTCTTCGGCCGCGAGGACTTCAGTCCATCTATCAACTAGCAAATCTTGATCAGCTCTAAGTTGTTGCTGTTTTTTCTTGAGGCTTCTTGCCGTGGCCATAAGCCTGCGTTGAAAACGCTCTTGCTCGACGGGATCCTCTGGCATGACGAATTCGTCATCGTCGAGGCTTGCCTCATCTTCGGAGGGAGGCATGTAATTATCGTCCTCGACCTCTCTATCTGCCGCTCTCTCATGAGGGCTGGATTCTCCATCCTCCTGTGCCAAATCTTGCTGGAGGGGGTTTTCTTCGGCGCTTTCCGGAGTATTATTATCTCCCGTGCTGGAATCACCGTGTTTGTTTTGGCGGGATTTTGAGCGGCGCCGCTGACGCCGGCGCTTAGGCTGTTTCTTGGAGGGGTCATCCTCCGCTGTTCCATCGCCATCTCCCTCTTTTGGGGTGTCCACCTTGTATATGTCATATGACGAGGTGGCTTTCCAGGGCCTAGTAGGCGCTGGTTCTTCATCATCTCCTTCATCAGCGTCCATACCGTCGATATCTTCGGAGTCGAAGTCGAGCATGTCGGTTAAGTCATCGACAGTGGCTACAAAGTGGGTGGTGGGTGGGCCTTGAATTTCTTCATCGTCCGTACCCCAACCTTGCTGACCGTAGTCAGGCCAGGGCTCTCCTGATAAAGAGAGAGACTTTAGTGACTTCAGGATATCGCCGAAAGCCGAGTGCTGAAAGATGTCCGCGGCAGTGAACTTCATGATCGGCGCCCAATCGGATTCGATTGGCAGGGGCGCGGAGGGTTCGGAGTCCGGAGAGGAGTCCGGTTCCTTGGAGTCACGAGTCTCGCAGAGTACGGGGCTGGTGCTTGGCTCAATTGCCGTTGGGGTCGCAGCCCCCGAGGTGGCGTCCAACTACCCATCCTCGATCGGCGCAGTTGGCTCCGAATTAAGGGTCGGAACTGATGCGGGTGCGGCCTCCAGGGCACTGTTCGGCGGCAGAGCTAGATCATGCTCGTCGTGACAGTGCGGCACGCTCAGCAGTGGCTTGAATCCGTCGAAGATCAAGTCCCCGCGGATGTTAGCCATGTAGTTTAAACTTCCAAATCTGACCTGACGGCCAGGGGCATAGCTTTCGATCTGCTCCAGACGTCCAAGCGAATTGGCCCGCAGTGCGAAGCCGCCGAAGACGAAGATCTGTCCAGGGAGGAAGGTCTCACCCTGGACTGCATCGCTATCGATGATCGTAGGAGCCATCGAGCCTGACGGCGACGACATAGAGGAACTCTCAATGAAAGCACTAGTGTCGGTGTCAAAACCGGCGGATCTCGGGTAGGGGGTCCCGAACTGTGCGTCTAGGCTAGATGGTAACAGGAAACAAGGGACACGAAGTTTTACCCAGGTTCGGGCCCTCTCGATGGAGGTAAAACCCTACGTCTTGCTTGATTAATATTGATGATATGCGTAGTACAAGAGTAGATCTACCACGAGATCGAGGAGGCTAAACCCTAGAAGCTAGCCTATGGTATGATTGTTGATGTGTATGTTGTCCTACGGACTAAAACCCTCCGGTTTATATAGATACCAGAGAGGGTTAGGGTTACACAAAGTCGGTTACAATGGTAGGAGATCTTCATATCCGTATCGCCAAGCTTGCCTTCCACGCCAAGGAAAGTCCCTTCTGGACACAGGACGGAGTCTTCAATCTTGTATCTTCATAGTCTAGGAGTCCGGCTGAAGGTATAGTCCGGCTATCCGAACACCCCCTAATCCAGGACTCCCTCATCGAGCATGAATCATATAGTTGATATGGTCAAAATCGTGATGGTCACCATTGAAAACTACTCAATCTCACGTGATGATCGGACATGGTTTAGTTGATATGGATCACATGTTCACTTAGATGATTAGAGATATGTCTATCTAAGTGGGAGTTCTTAAGTAATTTGATTAATTGAACTTTAATTTATCATGAACTTAGTACCTGGTAGTATTTTGCGTGTCTATGTTGTTGTAGATAGATGGCCTGTGATGTTGTTCCGTTGAATTTTAATGCATTCCTAGAGAAAGCTAAGTTGAAAGAGGATGGTAGAAACTACACGGACTGGGTCCGTAACTTGAGGATTATCCTCATTGTTGCACAGAAGAATTACGTCCTGGAAGCACCGCTAGGTGAGAAACCCGCTGCAGGAGCAACGCCATATGTGTTGAACACCTGGCAGAGCAAAGCTGATGACTACTTGATAGTTCAATGTGCCATGCTTTACGGCTTAGAACCGAGACTTCAACGACATTTTGAACGTCATGGAGGATATGAGATGTTCCAGGAGTTGAAGTTAACATTTCAAGAAAATGCCCGGATTGAGAGATATGAAGTCTCCAATAAGTGCTATAGCTGCAAGATGGAGGAGAGTAGTTCTGTCGGTGAACATATACTCAGAATATCTGGGTACCACAACCACTTGACTCAACTGGGAGTTAATCTTCCTGATGATAGTGTCATTGACAGAGTTCTTCAATCACTGCCACCGAGCTACAAGAGCTTCGTGATGAACTATAATATGCAAGGGATGGATAAGACGATTCCTGAGCTCTTCGCAATGCTAAAAGCTGCGGAGGTAGAAATCAAGAAAGAGCATCAAGTGTTGATGGTCAACAAGACCACCAGTTTCAAGAAAAAGGGTAAAGGGAAGAAGGGGATCTTCAAGAAGAACATCAAGCCAGTTGCTGCTCAAGTGAAGAAACCCAAGTCTGGACCTAATCCTGAGACTGAGTGCTTCTACTGCATAGGAACTGGTCACTGGAAGCGGAACTGCCCCAAGTATTTGGCGGAGAAGGATGGCAAAGTGAAAGGTATATTTGATATACGTGTTATTGATGTGTACCTTACTAATGCTCGCAGTAGTGCCTGTGTATTTGATACTAGTTTAGTTGCTAACATTTGCAACAGAAAACAGTGGCTACAGATTAAGTGAAGATTGGCTAAGGATGAGCTGACGATGCGCGTGGGAAATGGTTCCAAAGTCGATGTGATCGCCGTCGGCACGCTACCTCTACATCTACCTTCAGGATTAGTCTTAGACCTAAATAATTGTTATTTGGTGCCAGCGTTAAGCATGAACATTATATCTGGATCTTGTTTGATGCGAGACGGTTATTCATTTAAATCAGAGAATAATCGTTGTTCTATTTATATGAGTAATATCTTTTATGGTCATGCACCCTTGATGAGTGGTCTATTTTTACTAAATCTTGATAGTAGTGATACACATGTTCATAGTACTGAAGCCAAAAGATGCAGAGTTGATAATGATAGTGCAACTTATTTGTGGCACTGCCGTTTAGGTCATATTGGTGTAAAGCGCATGAAGAAACTCCATTCTGATGGACTTCTGGAATCACTTGATTATGAATCACTTGGTACTTGCGAACCATGCCTCATGGGCAAGATGACTAAAACTCCTTTCTCCGGAACAATGGAACGAGCAACAGATTTATTGGAAATCATACATATTGATGTATTTAGTCCAATGAACATTGAAGCTCAGGCGGATATCGTTATTTTCTCACCTTCACAGATGATTTAAGCAAATATGGGTATATCTACTTAATGAAACATAAGTCTGGAACATTTGAAAAGTTCAAAGAATTTCAGAGTGAAGTGGAAAATCATCATAACAAGAAAATCAAGTTTCTACAATCTGATCATGGAGGTGAATATTTGAGTTATGAGTTTGGACTTCATTTGAAACAATGCGGAATAGTTTCGCAACTCACGCTACCTGGAACACCACAACGTAATGTTGTGTCCGAATGTCGTAACCGCACTTTATTAGATATGGTGTGATCTATGATGTCTCTCACTGATTTACCGCTATCGTTTTGGGGTTATGCTTTAGAGACGGCTACATTCACGTTAAATAGGGCACCATCTAAATCCGTTGAGACCACACCTTATGAACTGTGGTTTGGGAAGAAACCCAAGTTTTCGTTTCTTAAAGTTTGGGGCTGTGATGCTTATGTGAAAAAGCTTCAACCTGATAAGCTCGAACCCAAATCGGAGAAATGTGTCTTCATAGGATACCCAAAGGAGACTGTTGGGTACACCTTCTATCATAGATCCGAAGGCAAGATATTCGCTGCTAAGAATGGATCCTTTCTAGAGAAGGAGTTTCTCTCGAAAGAAGTGAGTGGGAGGAAAGTAGAACTTTATGAGGTAATTGTACCTTCTCCCTTATTGGAAAGTAGTTCATCACTGAAATCAGTTCCAGTGATTCCTACACCAGTAAGTGAGGAAACTACTGATGATGATCATGAAACTTCTGTTCAAGTTACTACCGAACCTCGTAGGTCAACCAGAGTAAGATCCGCACCAGAGTGGTACGGTAATCCTGTTCTAGAAGTCATATTACTTGACCATGACGAAGTTACAAACTATGAGGAAGTGATGATGAGCCCAGATTCCGCAAAATGGCTTGAGGCCATGAAATCTGAGATGGGATCCATGTATGAGAACAAAGTGTGGACTTTGGTTGACTTGCCCGAAGATCTGCAGGCCATAGAGAAAAAATGGATCTTCAAGAAGAAGACCGACGCTGACAGTAATGTTACTGTCTATAAAGCTCGACTTGTTGCAAAAGGTTTTCGACAAGTTCAAGGAGTTGACTACGATGAGACCTTCTCACCCATAGCGATGCTTAAGTCCGTCCGAATCATGTTAGCAATTGCCGCATTTTATGATTATGAAATTTGGCAAATGGATGTCAAAACTGCATTCCTTAATGGATATCTTAAAGAAGAGTTGTATATGATGCAACCAGAAGTTTTTGTCGATCTAAAAGGTGCTAACAAAGTGTCTAAGCTCCAGCGATCCATTTATGGACTGGTGCAAGCATCTCGGAGTTGGAATATACGCTTTGATAGTGTGATCAAAGCATATGGTTTTATACAGACTTTTGGAGAAGCCTATATTTACAAGAAAGTGAGTGGGAGCTCTGTAGCATTTCTGATATTATATGTGGATGACATATTGTTGATCGGAAATGATACTGAATTTCTGAATAGCATAAAAGGATACTTGAATAAGAATTTTTCAATGAAATACCTCGGTGAAGCTGCTTATATATTGGGCATCAAGATCTATAGAGATGATCAAGATTCTTAATTGGACTTTCACAAAGCACATACCTTGATAAAGTTTTGAAGAAGTTCAAAATGGATCAAGCAAAGAAAGGGTTCTTGCTTGTGTTACAAGGTGTGAAATTGAGTCAGACTCAATGCCCGACCACTGCAGAAGATAGAGAGAAAATGAAAGGTGTTCCCTATGCTTCAGCCATAGGCTCTATCGTGTATGCAATGCAGTGTACCAGACCTGATGTGTGCCTTGCTATCAGTTTAGCAGGGAGGTACCAAAGTAATCCACGAGTGGATCACTGGACAGCGGTCAAGAACATCCTGAAATACCTGAAAAGTACTAAGGATATGTTTGTCATATATGGAGGTGACAAAGAGCTTGTCGTAAATGGTTACGTCGATGCAAGCTTTGACACTGATCCGGATGACTCTAAGTCACAAATTGGATACGTGTTTTTATTAAATGGTGGAGTTGTCAGTTGGTGCAGTTCCAAGCCAAGCGCTGTGGTGGGATCTACATGTGAAGCGGAGTACATAGCTTCTTCGGAAGAAGCAAATGAAGGAGTCTGGATGAATGAGTTGATATCCGATCTAGATTTAATACCTAGTGCATCGGGTCCAATGAAAATCTTTTGTGACAATACTGGTGCAATTGCCTTGGCAAAGGAATCCAGATTTCACAAGAGAACCAAGCACATCAAGAGACGCTTCAATTCCATCCGTGATCAAGTCAAGGGGGGATACATAGAGATTTGCAAGATACATACGGATCTGAATGTTGCAGACCCATTGACTAAGCCTCTCTCACGAGCAAAACATGATCAGCACCAAGACTCCATGGGTGTTATGTAATCTAGATTATTGACTCTAGTGCAAGTGGGACACTGAAGGAAATATTCCCTAGAGGCAATAATAAAGTTGTTATTTATATTTCCTTATATCATGATAAATGTTTATTATTCATGCTAGAATTGTATTAACCAGAAACTTAGTACATGTGTGAATACATAGACAAACAGAATGTCACTAGTATGCCTCTACTTAACTAGCTCATTGAATCAATGATGGTTATGTTTCCTAACCATAGACATGAGTTGTCATTTGATTAACGGGATCACATCATTAGAGAATGATGTGATTGACTTGACCCATCCGTTAGCTTAGCACGTTGATCGTTTAGTTTGTTGCTATTGCTTCCTCCATAACTTATACATGTTCCTATGACTACGAGATCATGCAACTCCTGAATACCGGAGGAACACTTTGTGTGCTACCAAACGTCACAACGTAACTGGGTGATTATAAAGGTTCTCTACAGGTGTCCCCGATGGTGTTTGTTCAGTTGGCATAGATCGAGATTAGGATTTGTCACTCCGATTGTCGGAGAGGTATCTCTGGGCCCTCTCGGTAATGTACATCACTATAAGCCTTGCAAGCAATGTAGCTAATAAGTTAGTTACGGGATGTAGCATTACAGAACGAGTAAAGAGACTTGCCGGTAACGAGATTGAACTAGGTATTAAGATACCGACGATCGAATCTCGGGCAAGTAACATACCGATGACAAAGGGAACAACGTATATCGTTATGCGGTTTGACCGATAAAGATCTTCGTAGAATACATGGGAGCCAAAATGAACATTCAGGTTCCGCTATTGGTCAGATGGGCCTTAGTGGAGAGAGAGAGGGACGGCTAGGGCAGGCCGCACGCCCCCTCCCCCTCTGGTCCAAATTGGACTGGGGAAGGGGGGGCGCCCTCTTTCCTTCTCCCTCTCCTCCTTCCTTTCCCCCTCCTAGTAGGAGTAGGAAAGGGGAGTCCTACTCCTACTTGGAGGAGGACTCCTCCTCTCCTGGCGCGCCCCAAGGGTCGGCCGGCCTCCCCCTTGCTCCTTTATATACGGGGGCAGGGGGCACCCTAGGACACACAAGTTGATTGTTTCCAGCCATGTGCGATGCCCCCTCCACCATAATCCACCTCGGTCATATTGTAGCGGTGCTTAGGCGAAGCCCTGTTCCAGTAGCATCATCATCACCGTCATCACACGGTCGTGTTGACGAAGCTCTCCCTCGACACTCTGCTAGATCGTGAGTTCGTGGGACATCACCGAGCTGAACGTATGCAAATCACGGAGGTGCCGTAGTTTCAATGCTAGGATCGGTCGATCGTGAAGACGTATGACTACATCAACCGCATTGTCATAATGCTTCCGCTTATGGTCTATGAGGGTACGTGGACAACACTCTTCCCCTCTCGTTGTTGTGCATCACCATGATCTTGCGTGTGTGTAGGATTTTTTTTTGAAATTACTACGTTCCCCAACAATGTTGAGTGTTAGTAGGATGAGAGCATCTAGGATTTCTTTGTGGAATAGTTTCATTAATATTCGGAATAGTTCCAAGAGGAATGGGAAGCGTTTCGGGGTCATCGGAAGGGTTTCGAAGTTTATCGGGCAATTCAAGGTATTCTAATAAATAATATATAGGTGGAAAATGTTCCTGGTGATGTTAAATTAGTAATGAAAGGATCTAGTAATTGTTTGGAGACTTTTATGTTTAATTTAATATCGATGGGCCTTAAAAAGCCAAGTGGTGGAAGGAGAATTGGGCCAGCATGGCCCATGTAGGGGAGGTGCCCCCTATTCCCTTCTAGGAGGCCGAATTAGAGTGGGTGGAGGACGCCTCCCCCCTAGGCCAGGGCACCAAGGAGGGGCCCTCCTTGTGTGGCACCCCTCCCTCTCCCTCCGACCTATATATACTAGAGGGTTTTGTGCTATTTGGAAACACAAGTTTTGGAGCCTGTTGGGGATATGACTACCAGATATGACTCGCCCAGGAGGGGCCGGGTCAACCACAGTGGAGGTTTACCTAAATGAAGCCCGAGAGTATACAAGATGGCGGTTCACAGTTAGGCTTATAATAGGCCCAAGCCCAGAGGCGGCTTAAGGCCCGTAAGTATAAATCGCCATGTATGAATAGACTTGTAATGTAAGGCATGTAAGATACATCACCGAGCCGGACATGTTGTATGAGCCGGCCGAGACTCTGTAAGCCGAAGGGCGTCAACCCGTGTATATAAGGGGACAACCCGGCAGCGGCTTAGGGCAAGAAACAACAGATCGAGAGCCAGGTTAAGCGTATTCGCTCCTTGGTCATCGAAACCTAGCAATACCATCTCAACTATGCTAGGCCTTTACCTTCACCGCAAGGGGCCGAACCAGTATAAACCTTTCGCGTCCCTTGTCCCGTTTAACCCCTTTAAGCTTCCTAGTTGCGATGGCTCCATGATTAAGTCCTTTCACTAAGACATCTGCCGTGACAATTCCACGACAGTTGGCGCCCACCATGGGGCCAGCGCACGGTGGATTTGAGTTCTTAAAGGGCAGCTTCAGAGGGCTCAAGAGATACGTTGTGGGCCGGATGACCAAGAGTCGTCGCGGCAAGCTCTACATTGACGACATAGGTTGGGGCCCCGATGCTGGCTCAATTGAGTACGGGTACTGGGTCCCCTTCGGCGGGATCCACGTCTTCATCGGCCAGATTGGTGAGCTGGGCCCTGAGCCGAACATCGGCACCGACATCATCGAGACGGCTCAGCACGCGAGACCCTCCCGGGCTCAGCCGGTCGTGAAGCGTGGCTTCGTGGGATGCACCCATGGAGGGGAATTTTCTGAAAGATCTGTGTCTGGTGGTGAGACGGCTGTCCAATCTGATGGCGAGTCATCCACAGGTGAGACAGATTTGCTGTATCAACTACAAGATGGTGGGCTCAGGGACTATTCCGATGGCAGCAGTATTCCAGACCCCATTGAGCCTCCGAGAAGAGCGGGGATCTTCATGGCTGGCACGCAACTCGTTCAAAACTCTACGGTTGCGGCAACGATAACCTCTGGATATGCAGCAGCCGGGGCAGGAGGCCCTGTGCGCCCGCCGGCTCAGGTGTTGATGGAACTCATGGATAGGATGACAACCCTGTTAACCGCCGTGGTTACTCCGGCGGATCAGGATCAACATGATGCAGAAGTGGCACAGTTACATGAGGAGGTAGCACAAGCCAAGGAAAATCTAGCAGCGGAGGACGTCAGGATGGCCGCCGAGCGGGCGGCTTTGGATGCTCGAGCACAGCAGATTCAATCTGAGGCTTTCCAGCTTACGATGAATATGAACACATCAAATGAGGTCATGAGAAGAAGGCACCAGAAGGCTCAATTCCGTCTGCCTCTGACATACGATCCTAGAAACCTCTTCCGCAGACCCGGTGCAGGCCCCAGTATCCCGCCGGAGGTAAACCACGTTGCAACGCCCGAGGTGGGGACGCTGGGTCAGCCATGGGCGATGGAACCTCCTCGGATGAATACTGCTCCACCTCATTATGTACCAACGCCGCCGGGTCATTACTCTAACCCTTTGGAGAACATGATCGCCGCAGCGGCACGATTGGCGGCTCTCCCGATGGAGGGCGACTCTCCGACGGCGGTTGAAACACGAAGGGTCAGAGAATTTCTTCAGATGGCTTTAGCACAGCAGGAGGCATATTCTTAAAGTCGAGACAGGGTTCATTCGACTCCTCGCCCAAGCCGGAGTCCGAGTTATAGCCGACACATAGATTCAATAGCTGTTTCAAGCAACACTCGGCGCCATGACCAGCCGGGCGGGTATGACCCGGTGCGTGATGAAGCTCTCAATTTGGTTAACCAGGATAGGATACGCCAAGAAGCTGAGCGGGCGGTTCAACAGGCCGCTCAGCGGGCGGCTTACCTGTGTTTTCCGGTTTATCTAACGGCTTCTGTTGAAGCGGGTGTAACCGCGAGAACTGGAGGTGTCCCTTGTTTGGTGTCGGCTCTGCGTAATGAGCGTTTGCCAAAGGATTTCAAGGGGCCTCGAAAGGTACCTAATTATACGACCGATTTACAGCCCGGCGCATGGATTGAAAGTTATGAGATGGCCATGGAATTATTGGAGGTCAGTGATGCAGCAATGGCCAAGTACTTCACCATGATGTTGGATGGGACAGCCCGCACTTGGTTAAAGGGGCTACCACCCAACTCCATTAGTTTGTTGGCAGAGCTGAAGGCCCGGTTTATTCAGAACTTCAAAGACACATGCAAGCAGCCCATGTCAATTGTGGATTTGACTAATTGCAAGCAAGAGGAAGGTGAGTCTATGACCCATTGGGTGCGTCGTGTCAAGGCCATAATACATTCATCTGATAAGATGGATGCCGGCTCTGCAGTCTTAATGCTGGAGAAGAATTTCCATTTATGCCTCTGAAACAGAAGCTAGGGCGGCTCAAGCACAATTGTAATTACATGGGTCAGTTGATGGCGGCTCTAGTCAAGTACGCTGATCCTGATAGTACCAAGGATCCCGAGTCTGACAAGGAGAAGACAGGGAAGGGAAAGAAGAATGGCAATGGTAAGGGTCAGCAACATAACCCGACGAATCAAGGAGGCAATAATAAACGTAAGGCTGGCGGTAGTTTGGAGTTTGTGGCTAATGCCAATGCACAGGGCAACAATCAACGGCATAAGGGGAGGCCACCTCCTCGGTCCGGCGGGTCACATCCCACTCTTGAGCAGTTATTAAATGAGCCCTGTCCGAGGCACGGTACTCAGCAGAAACCAGCTAATCACCTATGGAAGGACTGTATGATCATGAAGGCTTTCAAAAACTCTAACATGTTCGATGGCAATCATAGGCCGGGTAGTGGCTCAGGTGGCGGCAGTTTTCACGACCCGGGCGGCGGCTCAAATTCCGGCTTTCAAGGCTCTCAAGGAAATCAAGGTGGCTATAACCAGCAATCTGGTCAGGGAGGTCAGCAGCAGCAGCAGTCTGGATATCAGAGCAACCCAAAACAGTTGAACAGTGGACAGTATCATGTGTTCACCACCAGTTTTTGCAAACGGGACCAGAAGCTTCATAAGAGGGCTGTAAACGCTGTTGAGCTGGCAGTTCCTTGTTATTTAAGATGGTCTTAGCAGCCTATTCTGTGGAGTAGGTCAAATCACCCTCCCCAGGTTGACAATCCGGGTCACTTGGCTTTAGTGGTGGCGCCTCAAGTTGGTGGATATAAATTCACTAAGGTGCTCATGGACGGAGGCAGTAGCATCAACATCCTCCATTATGAGACTTTCCGACGTATGGGGTTGACTGATAAAAACCTTAAGACGTCTAACATTGTTTTCCATGGAGTAGTGCCTGGTAAGTTGGCGTATCCAGTGGGTAAGATTGAGCTGGAGCTAGCCTTTGGAGATGAGCATGATTCTAGGGCTGAGAAATTAACTTTTGAAGTGGTCAAGATCAAGAGCCCGTATCACGCCCTGTTTGGACGGCCGGCTTATGCCAAGTTCATGGCCCGACCTTGTTATGTTTATCTGTAGCTTAAAATGTCGGGTCATAAGGGTACTATCACCGTGCATGGGAGTCGAAAGATAGCCTTGGAACGTGAGGAAGGCGATGCTGCCTATGCCGAATCTGTGTGTGCGACAGAGGAATTGAAGTTCTATAAGGACAATGTTGACCCAGCAGACATGATGTCTTTGAAGAATCCAACCACAGAACATGAGCCGGTGTTAAAGTTTAAATCGGATGATGAAACCAATCTTGTTGATTTTGTCCCAAGCGACTCATCTAAGCATTTCAGTATCAGTGCAAATCTGGATCCTAAATAGGGAAGCGCGCTCATCGAGTTCATCCGTGAGAACCGGGACATCTTTGCATGGAAACCTTCTGACATGCTGGGTGTACGGAGAGAACTCGTTGAGCACACTCTCAATATTGATCCAAAGTTTAAGCCGGCCAGGCAGTTTCTTCGGCGGTTCAATGAAGAAAGGTGCAAGGCCATTGGTGAAGAAGTGGCCCGGCTCTTGGCGGTCGGGTTCATTATTGAAGTTTTTCATCCAGAATGGTTGGCTAACCCGATGCTCGTGCTTAAAAAGAACGGCACTTGGCGTATGTGTGTGGATTACACGGACTTAAATAAGGCTTGTCCGACTGATCCTTTCGCTCTCCCCCGTATTGATCAAATTATTGATGCTACAGCGGGTTGTGAGGGTTTGAGATTTTTGGATGCTTATTCTGGTTATCATCAGATCAAGATGGCAGTTAAGGACCAGGAGAAGACGGCTTTTATTACTCTATTTGGAGCCTTCTGCTATGTGTCTATGCCTTTTGGGCTTAAAAGTGCCCAGGCGACTTATTAGCGATGTGTGCAGAACTGTTTTCACAATCAGATTGGGCACAATGTTCATGCTTATGTGGACAATATAGTGGTAAAGTCCAGAGAGAAGGATACCTTCATAGATGATCTGAAGGAAACCTTTGATAACCTCCGGGTCTACAAGATGATGCTTAACCTGGACAAGTGTGTTTTTGGAGTGCCTGTGGGCAAGCTTTTGGGTTTTTTGGTTTCTAATAGAGGTATCGAGGCTAACCTGGAGAAGATCAAGGCAATCAGTTTTTTGGCTAAACCAGCGTGTATCAATGATGGTCAGCATTTGGCGGGTTGTATTGCTGCTTTAAGCCG
Organism: Triticum dicoccoides; assembly: GCF_002162155.2. Lineage (NCBI taxonomy): Eukaryota > Viridiplantae > Streptophyta > Magnoliopsida > Poales > Poaceae > Triticum > Triticum dicoccoides. The sequence continues at coordinate 491,047,074 of NC_041380.1, forward strand.
GTTCATAAGCCGGCTAGGTGAGAAGGCCATACCGTTGTACCAGATGATGAACAAGACACACGATTTTGTCTGGAGTGATGCTTCTAATATAGCCTTTGAGGATTTGAAGAGACAGCTCGCTGAGCCACCGGTCCTTGCTGCTCCTATTGATAAGGAGCCATTATTACTATATGTGGCTGCTAACACCCGTGTTGTCAGCGTGGCCATTGTAGTAGAGCGCAAGGAGGCTGGCAAGGAATATCCGGTTCAACGGCCGGTTTACTACGTTAGTGAGGTACTTATTGAGTCCAAGCAAAGATATCCTCACTGGCAGAAACTAGTTTATGGGGTATTTATGGCGAGCTGGAAGCTTAAGCAATATTTCCAAGGTCATCCTATCATGGTGGTTAGTTCTGATCCTTTAGGAGATATTATTCAAAATAGAGAGGCCACAGGACAAGTCGCCAAGTGGGCCATTGAACTTGGACCTCATGGTTTGATGTATATGCCACGCACCGCTATCAAGTCTCAAGCGTTGGTGGACTTTATCAACGATTGGACAGAGCTGCAGATGCCTGAAGAGAAGCCGGATAATACATATTGGACTATTCATTTTGATGGGTCCAGGCAATTGGAAGGCTCGGGGGCTGGAGTTGTTTTAGCTTCCCCTCGAGGTGACAAATTTTTTTATGTGCTACGGTTGATGTTTCCCTATACTAACAATGCAGCTGAGTATGAAGCCTTGCTTCATGGTCTTACGATGGCTAAGGAGATGAACTTAAGCCGGGTAAGGTGCTTTGGCGACTCAGATTTGGTGGCTCAACAAGTATCAGGCAAGTGGGATTCCAAAGATCCTCTCATGGCGGCTTATCGCCGTGAGGTTGATGCCATTTCTAGACACTTCAAGGGTTACCAAGTGGAGCACACTGATCGTAGAAAGAATGAGGCGGCTGATGCTTTAAGCCGGTTGGGGTCTCAGCGTAAGCCGGTGCCACCTAACACTTTCTTAGATGTTCTACAAAACCCTTCTGTTAAATTGCCTATACAGAAGAGGACTTGGCTGTTCCAGACCTGGAGGCACAATTGTTTGCGGCTCTTCACGTCATCCCAGATTGGACAGTACCATACTTGGCTTATATGACCCGGGGTGAGTTGCCTGAGGATGAAACCTTGGCCAGACAGATAACCCGGCGATCTAAATCAATGAAAATTGCCATTGGTGAGTTGCATCATCGCAGTGTAACAGGAGCGTTTCAACGCTGTGTTTCTCCTGAGGAAGGTCAAGAAATTCTTCGTGAAATCCGTGAAGGAGATTGTGGCCATCATGCCGGTTCAAAGTCCTTAGTAGCCAAAGCCTTCTGTCATGGTTTTTACTGGCTAACGGCTCACGCTGATGCGGAGGATTTGGTCAGTAGGTGTGACGGTTGTCAGAAATTCGCACGTCGGGCACATGTGCCGACTCAAGAATTGCGAATGATTCCAATTACTTGGCCGTTTGCAATCTGGGGACTCGACATGGTTGGACCTTTCAAAAGATCCAAAGATAAAAAGACACACCTTTTGGTGGCAGTTGAAAAATTCACAAAGTGGGTTGAGGCCAAGCCGGTTAGTAAGTGTGATGCAGCCACGGCGGTTCAATTCATGAAGAAGGTTGTCTTCATTTTGGCTTTCTACGTAGCATTATAACTGACAATGGTACTAATCTGTCCAAGGGGGATATGGAGGAATTGTCGGATGTGGGGTTCCGGCAAACCCTTAAGGTTCGAACACTGGGGTGCGCACAAAGTCTTTCCTTCCTACCAATCTACGCCCTAGCTCACTAAGATCTCGCGGACGAACTCGACGAACTCGCAACACAGAGAGACACAAGGTTTATACTGGTTCGGGCCACTGTTGTGGTGTAATACCCTACTCCAGTGTGGTTGTGGTGGATTGCCTCTAGGGCCAATGATGAACAGTACAAGGGAAAAACAGCCTCCTGAGGTTGAGGTGTTCTTGTGAGAGGGCTCTCGATCGGGTTGGATCGAGCTAAGGTGAGATGAGATCTCCCCCCTACTATGGTGGCCAGCTCTACTTATATAGGCCCTGGTCCTCTTCCCAAATATCGAGCGGGAAGCGAGCCAACAATGGCAGGCTAATTTGAAGGGGGACATCTAGTATAAGCTATCCTGACAAAAGTGTTCTTCGCCTGCGAAAAGCTCTGGTGGTGACGCCGTCTTGGGCTCCACAATGACCTCCGTCTTGTCGTCCTCCTAGTCTTGGTCTTGTTGCACCAACATAGCAACCTTTGCCTGATGCATCGGTACTCTTCGCCTGCGCTGGCCTCCTTTGCACCAAAGAGGAAACAAGGACGCTGCGCGCGCTGGCGCCCGCCTGGTGTCGTGCGTCATGGCTCACGTCACGAGGGTCCTGTGAGGTTTGCCCTGCCTTGATATCTCCGCTCCTCGTGAGCCTGTCTAGCTAGGCTACTCCAGAGGAGGCCTTGCATCATACGCCTCGCGAGGCTTGGACCCTCGCGAGGTTCTTGGATGCTTTGTTGGTGAAGATGGGTCGTACGGCCTGCTGGCTCAGCCACACCGCGGGCCGCAGGCAGGCAAGTCTGGGGACCCCTGTTCCCAGAACGTCGACAGTAGCCCTCGGGCCCAAGGTGCGCTCGGGCTTGGCTTCGCGGCGAAGCCAAGGGCCAAGTACGGAGCACCGCGGGCCCCAAAAGCTTGCGGCCTCGATTGACACGTGGCGGTTGATTGGACATGGGCATCTTCGCTTCCCCATGCTACCTCGGCAACTGCTTGACCTGACAAAAGGCTGGCGCAAGCAGCACTTGCCTTCGTTGCTTCTTACTTGCCTCGCTCCAGATCCCCTTTCTCGCTCTTTGCCGCCGCTACCCCCAGATCTACCCCAGCCTTGCTCTGCATCTGCCGCTCATGGTGCCGCGCAAGGTCAAGACTTCCTCGGCACCGGCTTGGTACGAGCCCGCTCTTGAGGCGCCCACCGTCACGGAGAAGAGCCTCGCCTCCGTGCGCCTGCTGACAGCGGGAGAGAGCAACGAGTGGGGGAAGATGGAGCTCAGGCTTGCGTCCGACGAGCCGGAGCCCGAGGGGAGCACCTTCTTCCCCTTCTTCTCGAGTAGCGTCGCTATTGGGTTGGTTCCTCCCTTCTCTGATTTCTTTTATGAAGTCCTCGACCACTATGGGCTGCAGGCGTTGCACCTCCATCCCAACTCTGTCCTCCTCTTGTCCATCTTTGCCTACTACCGTGAGGCGTACCTGGGCGTGATGTCGTGCGCCATTTCTTCTTCCTCCGTGTCAGTGGTGATCACGCCTCCGGATGTGCTAATTTCATTGCCTGCGGCAAGGCCAACTCGATCTCGAGCACCAGGAAGAGAGCCGACAACATTCGACCCAAGTGGGTCATGATGGTCGCCAGGCACGCCCATCCATGCCTGGTGTTGCCGACGGAGGCGCCTCGACAGGGCAAGGGGTGGCCCAAGGCGGAGCTTGTCGATGAGCGGGCATCCTCAGTGTTGGGGAAGATGATGACCGACCTGAAGCCAGGCAACGCGAGGGTGGCCAAGATAACGGGGGCGATGCTTCTGAGGTATTTCCTGACGCTATGGGTTGCCCCACTCCAGGCTCACGCGCGCCCCCTCTGGGAGCTCGAAGAAGAGGAAAACAAGACCCGCCTGAGGCCAGGGGACTTGCCTGGCGATGAACTGGACGCCGCCCTGCGCCTCATAGTCGGGGACAACCAGGAGTACTAAGGGAGTCCTGGATTAGGGGGTGTTCGGATAGCCGAACTATACCTTCGGCCGGACTCCTGGACTATGAAGATACAAGATTGAAGACTCCGTCCCATGTCCGGAAGGGACTTTCCTTGGCGTGGAAGGCAAGCTTGGCGATACGGATGTTCAGATCTCCTACCATTGTAACCGACTCTATGTAACCCTAACCCTATCCGGTGTCTATATAAACCGGAGGGTTTTAGTCCGTAGGACAACATACACATCAACAGTCATACCATAGGCTAGCTTCTAGGGTTTATCCTCTCTGATCTCGTGGTAGATCTACTCTTGTACTAACCATATCATCAATATTAATCAAGCAGGACGTAGGATTTTACCTCAATCGAGAGGGCCCGAACCTGGGTAAAACTTCGTGTCCCTTGACTCCTGTTACCATCCGGCCTAGACGCACAGTTCGGGACCCCCTACCCGAGATCCACCGGTTTTGACACCGACATTGGTGCTTTCATTGAGAGTTCCTCTGTGCCGTCACCATCAGGCCTGATGGCTCCTACGATCATCAATGGCGATGCAGTCCAGGGTGAGACCTTCCTTCCCGGACAGATCTTCGTCTTTGGCGGCTTCGCACTGCAGGCCAATTCACTTGGCCATCTAGAGCAGATCGAAAGCTACACCCCTGGCCATCAGGTTAGATTCGGAAATTTAAACTACACGGCTGACATCCGCGGGGACTTGATCTTCGACGGATTTGAACCACTGCCGAGCGCGCCGCACTGTCATGACGAGCATGATCTAACTCTGCGGCCGAACGGTGCCCTGCAGGCCGCACCCGCACCAGCTCCGATCCTTAGTTCGGAGTCAACTGCACTGATCGAGGATGGGCGGTTGGACGCCACCTCGGGGGCTGCGATCCAAATGGCGATTGAGCCGAATACCAGTCCCGTACTCTACGAGGCTCATGACTCCAAGGAGCCGGACTCCTCTCTGGACTCCGATCCCTCCGTGCCCCTGCCAGTCGAATCCGATTGGGCACCGATCATGGAGTTCACTGCCGCAGACATCTTTCAGCACTCACCTTTTGGCGATATCCTGAAGTCACTGAAGTCTCTCTCTTTATCAGGAGAGCCCTGGCCGGACTACGGTCAGCAAGGTTGGGGTACGGACGATGAAGAAATTCAAAACCCACCCACCACCCACTTTGTAGCCACTGTCGACGACTTAACCGACATGCTCGACTTCGACTCCGAAGACATCGACGGTATGGACGCCGATGAAGGAGATGATGAAGAACCAGCGCCTACTAGGCCCTGGAAGGCCACCTCATCATATGACATATACATGGTGGACACCCCAAAAGAGGGAGAGGGCGATGGAACAGCGGAGGATGACCCCTCCAAGAAACAGCCCAAGCGCCGGCGTCAGCAGCGCCGCTCAAAATCCCGCCAACACAAAAACGGTGATTCTAGCACGGGAGATAATAATACTCCGGAGAGTGTCAAAGAAAACCCCCTCCAGCAAGGTTTAGCACAGGAGGATGGAGAAACCAGCCCTCATGAGAGAGCGGCAGACAGAGAGGTTGAGGACGATAATTATATGCCTCCCTCCGAAGACGAGGCAAGCCTCGACGACGACGAATTCGTCGTGCCAGAGGATCCCGTTGAGCAAAAGCATTTCCAACGCAGGCTTATGGCCATGGCAAGAAGCCTTAAGAAAAAACAGCAACAACTCAGAACTGATCAAGATTTGCTGGTTGACAGATGGACTGAAGTCCTTGCGGCCGAAGAGCATAAACTCGAACGCCCCTCCAAGAGTTACCCAAAGCGCAAGTTGCTACCCTGATTAGAGGAGGAAGCACTTGATGCAGCCGAACGGCCACCTCATGGCCGCGACAGAGAGGCCTCCCGGTCCTCCACTCAAGCTGCACCCCGTACCAAGGCACGGGAATATGCGCTGGACTTACGAGACATGTTGGAGGACAAGGCAAGGCAAACACGATCGATCTACGGATCGCGTGGGCACCCCATGGCTCGAGACGGTAACCGTCACGTCGGCCACAAATTCGGCAGGGCCCAACACAGTAGACAAAGCTCATTGGAGCTACGTCATGATATCGCCCAGTACAGAGGCGCCGCACACCCACTGTGCTTTACAGACGAAATAATGGATCATCAAATCCCTGAGGGTTTCAAACCCGTAAACATCAAATCATATGATGGCACAACAGACCCTGCAGTATGGATCGAGGATTATCTCCTTCATATCCACATGGCCCGCGGCGACAATTTTCATGCCATCAAATACCTCCCACTCAAGCTTCAAGGACCAGCTCGGCATTGGCTCAACAGCTTGCCAACAGGATCAATCAGTTGTTGGGAGGACCTGGAAGCCGCATTCGTTGACAATTTCCAAGGCACTTATGTGCGACCCCCAGACACCGATGACCTAAGTCACGTAATCCAGCAGCCAAAGGAATCGGCCAGACAGTTCTGGACACGGTTCCTAACAAAGAAAAATCAAATAGTCGATTGTCCGGACGTTGAGGCCCTAGCAGCCTTCAAGCACAATATCTGTGATGAGTGGCTGGCCCGGCACCTCGGACAGGAAAAGCCGAAATCTATGGCAGCACTCACGACACTCATGACCCACTTTTGCGCGGGAGAAGACAGCTGGCTCACTCGTAGCAACAATATGACCAAGAACCCTGGTAGTTCGGACACCAGGGACATTAGTGGCAGGTCGCATCGCAACAAGCAAAAGCGTCGCATTAACAGCGACAATGCTAAGGATACGACAGTTAATGCCGGATTCAGAGGCTCTAAATCCGGTCAGCGGAAGAAGCCATTCAAAAGGAATCCTAGGGGCCGTCCAGCTTGGACCGAATACTCGACCGCTTGTGCCAAATACATGGCACCCCCGAAAAGCCGGCCAATCACACCAACAGGGATTGTTGGGTGTTCAAGCAGGCAGGCAAGCTAAGCACCGACAATAAAGACAAGGGGCTGCATAGCAATGACGACGAGGAGCCCCGGCCGCCGAACAACAATGGACAGAAGGGTTTTCCCCCACAAGTGCGGACGGTGAACATGATATACGCCACCCACATCCCCAAAAGGGAGCGGAAGCGTGCGTTAAGGGACGTATACGCGGTAGAGCCAGTCGCCCCAAAGTTCAACCCATGGTCCTCCTGCCCGATCACCTTTGATCGAAGATACCATCCCACTAGCATCCATCATGGCGGATTTTCCGCATTGGTTCTAGACCCAATTATTGACGGATTTCATCTCACTAGAGTCCTCATGGACGGCGGCAGCAGCCTGAACCTGCTTTACCAGGATACAGTGCGAAAAATGGGCATTGATCCCTCAAGGATTAAACCCACCAAAACAACCTTTAAAGGCGTAACACTAGGTGTAGAGGCTAACTGTACAGGCTCAGTCACACTTGAACTGGTCTTCAGATCCCCGGATAATTTCCGAAGCAAGGAATTGATCTTCGACATAGTCCCATTCCACAGTGGCTATCATGCACTGCTCGGACGAACCGCATTCGCCAAATTCAATGCGGTACCGCACTATGCATACCTTAAGCTCAAGATGCCAGGCCCTCGTGGAGTAATTACGGTCAATGGAAACACTGAACGCTCCCTCCGAACGGAGGAGCACACGGCGGCCCTTGCAGCGGAGGTACAAAGCAGCCTCTCCAGGCAGTTCTCCAGTCCGGCCATTAAACATCCGGACACCATCAAGCGCGCCCGGAGTAACCTACAACAAGATCGCCTGGCACGTTCTGAGTAGGCATAGCAATGTGGCCCCAACCCCAACCCTCGCAAAAAGGTGATGCCAGTACTTGGCGTCCATAACTACCCTCTGGAAATATCATGGGCATAGGGGGAGGGGCACCATCACGGCACGCCCAAAACACGACTTAAACCGCACCAGGGGCTGTCGATTTTTTACTTTTCTCTTACTCCCAGGACTCTACTCTTCGGAAGGCCTGTTCGGCAGTTCAATTGCCGCACAAACGATGCAAGGACCAGGGAAGTAGACAAGCCATGCCGCATTACGGAAATCCCAGGTGGTCTCTATCATGAGTAGTATACCTGTTTCGCATACTATTCCGCAGCTTGCCCCTGGAGCAGACATGTTAAATAGTCCAACTTTTCGTTTATCGCATTACTTGTATCATTCTACTTTGATCGCAGCCATTTTTAATAAACAATGCATAGCTTTTGTCTATTTTTTGCATTATCTTTTTATAAATAAATGTTCCTTAACGACATGTTGCACCCGTACAACTTGGTACGGCCAAAATACGCCAGGGGCTTTTAGCACCCTCAATATGGTGTGAGAAGTCCGAACACTTTCAGAAGTGCGGCACCCCGAACTTATAGCACTATATGCATCGGCTCCGAATCATGTCTTGGGTCAATAGTTGGGTTTGCCTGGCTCCTATGTTTTGGTTCCTTACGTTCCGCTATATCGGCTAAGGTAGCACTAGGAGAACCACTGCGATTGTGCCCCAGTTGAGCTGGGCCGAGCACTTCAGTGGAGAAAGCTAAAACTGACTATCATGATGAAGCGAGAGCTGGTCGCTGTTCGAGAGGTTTTTTCGAGTCCCTAAAGACTTATGCCGCTTAGGGCGAGGAGTCGGCTCTGTCCGGCCAAGGCGTGGATAGCTCCCCGAACTCGGTCTTCCGAATACTAGGGGCTTCACCAAAATTTAAAATTATAGAATTCTATGGCTAAGTGAGAGTGTTCACGCATTATAGTCCGATTGCCTCATTCGTTGGGCTGAGCGCCTCCCTCGAAGGAACCAAATATGGGAAAAAGAGCGCCCAGGTTTATCCCCGAACACCCCAGCACTAGCGGCAAGGGGGCAGAAGCCGACAACTCGCCATCTCTCAGTATTGATAAACAGCCGCACAGAAGGTAATATTTTAAATTCAAGCAGCATTGCTCAGCGCATATGAACAAGTTTTCAGCGCACAGGACAAACACGAGTGAGTTTTACTCAAAAATTACATCCCTAGTACATTCATCCGCCACAAGGCGGGCACCCTTCAGAACATCCTTATAGTAATTTTCGGGCTTGCGATGCTCTTTCCCTGCTGGTGGCCCGTCCTTCACAAGCTTCTCCGCATCCAGCCTGCCCCAGTGCACCTTAGCACGGGCAAAGGCCCTACGAGCACCTTCAATACAGACGGAGCGCTTGATGACTTCGAGCCTTGGACAGGCCTCCACCAGCCGCCGCACCAGCCCGAAATAGCTCCCACGCAGAGCCTCTCCAGGCCACAGCCGAACTAGGAGACCCTTCATGGCCTGTTCGGCCGCCTTGTGGAGCTCGACCAGTTGCTTCAGCAGGTCGCTCAGGGGCACGGGGTGTCCGGCCTCAGCATACTGAGACCAGAACACCTTCTCCGTCGAGCTGCCCTCCTCGGCTCGATAGAATGCGGCGGCATCAGATACACTCCGGGGAAGATCTGCGAACGCTCCTGGAGAGCTCCGGATTCGGGTAAGTAACAGGTAACTCACGTTTATGTGTTTGCTTTGCATAAAGAATGCCTTACCCGCCGCTATCTTTTTCACCTCATCCAACTCCTGGAGGGTCTTCTGGGATTCGGCCTTGGCAGATTTGGCATTTTCAATAGCCACCGCAAGCTCGGACGCTTGCGTCTTCGAGTCACGCTCCAAACTCTCATGTTTTTCCATGAGAGCCTGGAGCTCTTGCCGCACCTTGCCAACCTCGGCCTCATACTTCTCCCGCTCGGTGTGCTCCGAGGCCGAATTCTTCTCGGCCTCGTCCAGCGCTTGCTTAAGGGTCGCCACCTCAGACATGGCCCCTACAATAGCCACGATGATCCTGTCATTTTTTGCAATTGCACCTTTTTTATATATACATATTCAACCAAGGTATTTCTTACCTTCATTGTCCTCGAGCTGCTTCTTGGCACGCTCGAGATCTTGCTCGGACCTTTTGAGATCCTGCTTTAGCTTGTCCACTTCCGCAGTCAGTGCGGCGGACGCAAGCAGGGTAGCCTACACATGCATATTGACTCATTTTTGTTAGACTCCTGCGAATTCTGTTTGATCCTCTATTCGGCTTTTTTTCCCGAACGCCAAACAGAGCATCAAGGGCTACTGTCTATGCGGTACTATTATTTACACTTTCTTTACTTACCTCGAAGCCTGTCAAAAGGCTAGTACAAGCTTCAGTCAGTCCGTTTTTTGCGGACTGAACCTCATGGACCACCGCACACATAATAGCGCGGTGCTCCTCGTCGATGGAGACGCCTTGGAGCGCCTCCAGCATATTGTCCGGCGCCTCCGGTTGGACGGGGGCCGCCGGCACGGTGGACTTGCTCCTCTTGGAAGGAGGTCCCCCGCCGGACTCCGGAACCTTTGAAGCTTCTGCAGCGGTGTCCGGCCTAGGGCCGGACTTGGAGCCCTTGGGGGTTTCGTCCCCTTTACTCCTAGAGTCCGGGAGGTCGCCTTGCGGCGCCTCCAAGACCACCTCCTCCTGGATTGGAACCTGTTGGGACAACACTTCAGTGTCGTCCATAGGGCGGGGGAGAGGAAGCCGTCGGCAGCGAGTTCACGTCCGACGAGTCCAGTGAGCCGCTCGACGACGCGTCGAGCCGGTCTTTGGGTGGGCTGCATAAACATATTCGACATAAGGGAAAGTTGTACAATAGACGAATACTATGAATCACTCTGGTATCCGGATACTTCCGATTTGGCCAGGGGCTTAGCCCTAGGTGCCCACTCCTCTCTGCCGTCGTCGGCGTCGATGGAGTAGTCCGGAGAAAGGGTTTTCCCCTTCTTGGACCCTTCGGCCTCCCCAGTTGGGGCGGCCTTCCTTTTCTTCCCTTCCCCCGCTGGAGGGGGAGGGGTCTCTTCTTCCTCCTCCTCGTCTTCATGGGAGGAGTGCGCCTCGGATTCGTCGGATGGTGAATCCGACACCTCCGGGCGTCGGGCACTCTTTCGAGTCCCCGTGGCCTTCTTCTTGGCCTTCTTCTCTGGCACCACATAGGGTGCCGGAACTAGCAGCTTCGCCAGGTGAGCGTAAGCCGGTTGGGGTCTCAACATGTGGTGGATCGCCAGGTGAGCGTAAGCCGGTGGTGGATTGCCTCTAGGGCTGATGATGAATAGTACAAGGGAAGAACAACCTCCTGAGGTTGAGGTGTTCTTGTGAGAGGGCTCTCGATCAGGTTGGATCGAGCTAAGGTGAGATGCGATCTCCCCCCTACTATGGTGGCTAGCTCTACTTATATAGGCCCTGGTCCTCTTCCAAATATCGAGTGGGAAGGGAGCCAACAATGGCGGGCCAATTTGAAGGGGGACAGCTAGTACAAGCTATCCTGACAAAAGTGGTCTTCACCTGCGAAAAGCTCTGGTGGTGGCGTTGTCTTGGGCTCCACGATGACCTCCATCTTGCCGTCCTCCTGGTCTTGGTCTCGTTGCACCAACATAGCAACATTTTCCTGATGCCTCGGCACTCTTCGCCAGCGCTGGCCTCCTCTGCACCAAAGAGGAAACAAGGACGCTGCGTGTGCTGGCGCCCGCCTGGTGTCGTGTGTCATGGCTCACGTCATGAGGGTCTCATGAGGTTTGCCCCGCCTTGATATCTCCGCTCCTCATGAGCCTGCCTAGCTAGGCTACTCCAGAGGAGGCCTTGCATCATCTGCCTCGCGAGGGTCTTGGATGCTTTGTTGGTGAAGATGGGACGTACGGCCTGCTGGCTCAGCTACGCCGCGGGCCGCAGGCAGGCAAGTCTGGGGACCCCCGTTCCTAGAACGCCGACAGGAATTTTGTCAACGTGAGCATATCCGGCTTGATGTTTCATTAGTAGCTCACCCCCAATCCAATGGTCAAGCTGAAAGAGCTAATCAGGAAATCTTGAAAGGTCTCAAGCCCCAGCTTATGGTTCCTTTACAACGGACGATGGGTTGTTGGGTGGAGGAGTTGCCCTCTGTGATATGGAGCATCAATACTACTCCTAACAGATCTACGGGTTATACACCTTTCTTCATGGTCTACGGAGCGGAGGCAGTCTTGCCTAGTGGCATCCGTCATGACTCACCCCGCGTGGCGGCTTACATTAAAGCTGATAACGAACGAGTCCGTCAGGATGCACTTGACCTGTTAGATGAAGAGCGTGACTTAGCAGCAGCCCGCTCGGCGATTTACCAACAGGACCTACGCCGTTATCACAGCCGTCGGGTTAAGTCCAGAACCTTTCAAGAAGGTGACTTGGTGCTCCGGCTCATCCAGGATCAAACTGATGCACACAAATTATCCCCACCTTGGGAAGGACCCTTTGTGGTCAGCAAGAACTTGCACAATGGGTCATACTACCTCATCAATGTTCGAGAGCAGAAAGACTCACGTAAGTCGGAGGAAAAGACCCGCCGGCCGTGGAATATTGCTCATCTTCGGCCTTACTATACTTGAGCCACCGGCTCTCATGATGTACATACTTTGACGTTGTATATATTATGACAAGTAATAAAGCAGGACCTCTGTCCTTTTTTCCTCAATAATTACATGTCTACATCATTATAATTTCAAAATGACCAACTGGGGGCTGATTGTGTTCAAATCTAGCTTAAACCCTTTGGTCTGGCTCATGATCGTATCTGAGTCTAGGCGTTAAATCATATGATCACTAGGGGGCTTCCTGTTCAAACATAGGTCATATTCGAACCAAAGAGAACATAGCTGTCGGTACCTTCTTGATCGGTGCAATGCCAAAACTCACTAGGGGGCTTCTTGATCGTATTCGAATCACAGCTTAACCCGTTTTGGGTCCGACTTGGATCGTATTTGAATCAAGGTCATTAAAAACCTCTCAAGATCATTTGGTGGCTTCCTGTTCAAACATAGGTCGTATTCGAACCAAAGAGAACTTAGCTATCGGTACCCTCTTGTTCGGCGCAATGCCAAAGCCACTGGGGGCTACATGATCGTATTTGAATACTAGCTTAACCCCTTTGGTCCGGTTTACTGATCGTATTCAAATTAGAAGCCTCCAAATTCTTTATTTATGTTTGACTTACTTTTTTTTGAAAGACAATCTTTGTTCTATGGTTTTTCGTCTCGGTCTAAGTATAAGTATGGTTTCAATTTAACCCGGCTTGGTTTTTTGACGATAAATCGCCAGTGTATGACAGTCATCGTACATGTGGAAGTGTTGGCTTCTAAAGATTGGGTTATCACCCTTACTGTTCGGGTCACATAAGCCGGCGGTTCAGATTCAAGATCACATGTATGAAATTGTCGTTGTGTTTCAAAGTTAAAATTCATAATAGGCTTATATGTGTCTCTTCAATCAGAGGTTTTCCAGCTTTAGTTATACTTACATCCAGCCTTAATTATACAGTTATGATGGTTTCCATGGTTGTGTACTGGGCGTTTTGACCCGTCTGGCGATAAACCGCCAGGACAATTTTCATATCTTACATGCAGGAACAGATTCATACACTACTGATATTGTAAAGGATGTAAGGCATATCTTCACATGACGGATAAAAGTGTTGTACACAGCACAATATGCACGGTGGCATAAGCAGAACATGAAGTCTTAAGCTAGCCTATTACAAGGCACTTGGAGCCCAAAAGTATAATGTTGTTTTTAAACTCTCATAGCAGATGATAAACTAAATTCGGCTCATCAATACTGGCCGGGTTGTTGGGATGGTTAGGACTCATCCCTTGTCGGTTCATCCTCCTCTACCATTTGGAAATTGGGCTTGGACCAATCAAAGCCATGAAGGGCGACGAACTCAGTCTCATCGTCAATCAGACCAGACGGGTCAATTTCTGGGGCGAAAGTGTGCTAGCGAACCGGCGGGATTAGATCTGTCACTTTATACGAAGGAGTCGCCATCTTTTTATTTTCTGCATCAAAACCCGGCTGATACTTGGTAAGGTTGGTTTCTTCGGCAATGATGGTGGCATGAGGACAAATCTCTTTTACACAAGCAGCAGAGTCTTCTTGGTCGAAGGGACTCCCATCTTCCTTAAAAATGGAATACCCCTTGGCTACGTCCGTCGGGTCTAGCTCCGGTACCCAGGCTTTGGAGCGGCTTAAAGCAGTTACAGCTCCGGCTCTCGCACAGGAACGCTTGACTTCTTGAAACCTGGCGGGTAAGATGGATAGCTTCTTCAAGACATCACTCAATAAGTTTGGTCCTTGGTTAGCTGAGGAGATAATGGCAAGAGCCCGTTGAGCTCCAGTATACAGTTGCTCCACAAGGGTGTAAACCGCCATGAGCTTTATAAGCTATTTTGACTCAGATTGCTGCTCTAGGGACCTGTGAAGTATTTCCAATAGGTTAAGCAGGCGGCTCACATTATGGTGACAAAATAGGCTTTAAGTAAATAATAAAGTGACTCACCGAAGATTGCAGAGACCATCTGAGACACACGGTTCTTTAAACCGGTGAGTTCAGCGGTAACTTCCTTGAGAGCTACCTGAGCCGTTTCAGCGCGCTGTGTCAGGGCAGTCTTTTCATCGGCCCAAGATTTTTTCTTTGTGTTAAAACTGGTCTTCAGTTTCTCTGTTTTGGACTTGCTCAACTGGAGTTTGGATTCAATCTTATTTGTTTCAGTCTCCTAAGTCGACAGCCGGGTCTTGACTTCAGTCAATTGGGATTCCAGTTCTGCGGTTGCAGCCTGTATACAGAATAAGGTTGTTAGTTTCATGGCGGATTATAAAAGCATGTCCCAAGTGTTTTTGCAAACAATAACACTTGGCACTTGGGGGCTAATGTCTGTCAGCGCAATCTTATTATCAAAGGAATTGGATTTTTTTCAGAAGTCCCAAGTGCTTTGCAAGCAAGAACACTTGGCACTTGGGGGGCTAATGTATGTTGCTATTTTTTCCTACTTAAGAACCGGCTCATTCATATTGATTAAGCCGGACCCTGGGGACTACACATGCAACAGTTATGCTGTCATCAAAATCCGGGTTTACAGTATATAAACCAGACTTAGAGGGAGTCTAGGACAGGAGCTTCTAAACATTTCAAAGTCTACAGATTATTCAAGTTTTTTCATAATTAGAAGACTTGGGGGCTGACAGGATGTATATATAACCCGGATGACATACCTCATATTTCTGATACAACTGTTTGACCATTTCAATCTCTGAGTCACGGCTGGAGTTGACTTGGCTAAGGTAGCCAGATAGTACTTCGCCAATACTCAGATGGGTGTAGTGGGAGACATCAAACCTCACTTTCTGCCTCTCCATGACCTCTTGCTTGGTGGAGTGTCTTGCCAGCACAGTTGGATTACCCGGATCAAAGAATCTGCTACCAGTGATTAAAACATCATTGTCGTAAGTCTCCGGCGGGTTAGCTGAGCTTGACGGCTCAGCAGTGGATTGAGAACGGTTTCGTCAACAGACAGCTCAGGAAGATCTGAGTGAACGTTGGCAGCAGGGTCTTCTGGTGCTTCCGATTGTTGCGAGGCAAGAGTCGGCTGCGCTGGTTCAGCAACTTTCGGGTCTTCAGCCGATTTGGCCACCTTGGCCTTCTTGGGCTTTGCTTGACCACTAAGGAGAATTTAAGGAGTCAATATAATGATACATGCATAAAGGTGCAGAAGAAGGATAATTATATCTACCCGGGGGCGGTCTTAAAAGCCGGCAGCTGAGTTTGGGAGGAATCACCAGAGGAGGAACGAGCAATCTCCTGCAAAAAATAGAATTATGGTTGAGTGATTTATAAAAGTGACTCGTTCATCATAGTTAAGATGTAAAAGAACCTCATTCTAGCGTTTCCGAGGAGTTTTCAATAAGCCGGAGGGTAACTCATCATCTCCACTGGTCGGGGTCTGACGGCGGCTCTCATGTTGCTGCTTTTTCAAAAGAAAATGAGGATCTAAATAAGCCAAGGGGTGTGAAAACCTTACTTTCCGGGTTACCCGACGAGGTTTCTGCCTTGGCTAAGGTTCTGAGTCGGAGGAAATAATAGTTACCTCTTCTTCTACTGCCTGGCTGGCCCCCGTGTCATCCTGGAATAGTCAGTGTCAATAAGGTTGTTAAAAAGCAGGCCCAGAGAGTCAAGGGCTACCTCTGACTCAGAGACGTCATCCAACTTGAACATGTCAGAAGCAGTTGGTTTCTTCTTAGATTTTCTGGCCGTCTTCTTGGCATCTATTGCGGCAGCTCTAGCTTTTTTGGCAGCCTCATGATCATATTTGGCATTCCAAAAGTCAGATTTAGCCTGTAGGAAAATAACAGGTTGAAATTCATGCAAATACTTAACTGTTGAAGAAAAAGGAGTCAAGGGGATTTACCTCTGGTGCTAGGTTAAGTTTGCAGAAAGGATTCAATCCTACTTTGCTGCAGTCTTCATATTTGTTGTTGACGAGGGTGGTTGACATTTCAACAATGGCTTCTTCAGTCAGACGTAGGGAGCTATGGCGTAATGGATTGTCTGCTCCTCCGGTGTAGTTGTACTTCAAGTCAGATCGGCGACTTAGAGGGATGATCCACCATGCGATCCAATAGCGGATCAAGTCAACTCTAGTTAAGCCATTTCCTAGCAAGGCTTGAACCCTTTTGATGGTTGGAATGAGTTTCTTACGTTCAGTGGCAGAAAGCTTATCAGGGAGTGAATACTTAGCGTCAAGACGTTCAGCGCGATAACCCGGCATTGGTTTTCCATCAGCCGGCGACGGGTTTTTGCCATAGAACCAAGTTTGGTTCCAGTCCTTCGGATGGCTTGGCAAGACTACTAAAGGAAAGACGACATCCCGTCTGCGCTGAATCGAAATCCCACCAAGTTCCAAGCTGGGGCCGTTGGTGTATACATTCTGGCGGTTCAAATAGAAATACTCTGTGAAGAGTTCAACGATAGGTTCTTATTGAAGATAAACCTCATAGAGAACTTGGAAATTACAGATGTTTGATATGGAATTGGGTCCAATGCCTTGCGGATGAAGCTTGAAAAAATGCAGGACCTCTCTGAAGAATTTTGAGCCAGGCGGTGAAAAACCCCGGTTCATATGATCAATAAAGACGATGATTTCACCTTTTTGGCTGAGGCTTTTCTTTGGCCGGGTTAGGGCGCGGTAGGACATGATGTTCTTCTCTGGTAAATACCCAACGGTGACAAAATCCTTTAGAGTGTGCCCAGTGACTGTGGAAGGGACCCAGTTGCAAACTATCATCGTCTTTGGCGGCATGGCGAAAAGACAAGCTAAAAAGGAAGTAATTAGCCAGTTCAAGTTAATTGGTGGAATTACAAGTTAATGATTGCAATACAGATGTGTAATGGCGGCTTAAATAAGGGCTAATGGTATATGAAGGAGAAATAAGCCAGCAACAAAAAATTGGTTAAGTACTGAGGTAAACAAGTTTCACAGACTGCAGATATTAATTTGGATCAACGGCTGTTCAGAAAAGAAAAATAAATCTAGACCTAAAAGTCAGTACAGATGAGTTCATCAGCTTGTACAAGAATTTTCTTCCAAGAAAGGGGATTTAGTGATACTGAAAGTGGAACTAAAACAGCTACCGCATCAGTTTAACGCCATTCTCAAATCAAAGAGGCTCGTGGTATAGCCTGGAGGGTGAACTACAACGAACTACAAAGAACACGAAGAAGCTCGCAAACCCTAGTGTGGATCTAAGGTACGAAAAAGCAGAAACTTATAGCTGCATATCTGATGTGGAAGGTTGCCACTGTTATCTGGATCGACTCAGGTTGATGCAGCGGCTGGGGTTGAGGAAGACGAAGTGCTCTGCGGCGGCGATGGAGCTCGAGCGGCAGAGGGGTTGCGAGAGAAGGAAGAAGGAGAAAAATGTAAGATGGCTTTCGGATCCTATTTATAAGGAAAGGGGTGATAGGCAGGCGCGAAAGACAAGGAGGCCAAAATGATGATTATCCAGCTAATTGGACGCCTCGATTTTAGGAAAGCATTTAAGATAAAGATCCGTTAAGGTGACGTCGTGGCGGGTTTCCAAACTTCATGGAGATGACGTCATGGCGGGTTACAAAGCTCTCACAGCAGTAGTAGATGGATTTTTTCTAAGTGTTGAAGATTGACATGAACAAAGTTCAAATCAACCTAGGGCCTAATGTTGGGGATATGACTACCAGATATGACCCGCCCAGGAGAGGCCGGGTCAACCATAGTGGCGGTTTACCTAAATGAAGCCCAAGAGTATACAAGATGGCGGTTCACAGTTAGGCTTGTAATAGG
Organism: Triticum dicoccoides; assembly: GCF_002162155.2. Taxonomy (NCBI): domain Eukaryota; kingdom Viridiplantae; phylum Streptophyta; class Magnoliopsida; order Poales; family Poaceae; genus Triticum; species Triticum dicoccoides. The sequence goes on from NC_041380.1 coordinate 491,065,008, forward strand.
CCCAAGCCCAGAGGCGGCTTAAGGCCCGTAAGTATAAACCGCCATGTATGAATAGACTTGTAATGTAAGGTATGTAAGATACATCACCGAGCCAGACACGTTGTATGAGCCGGCCGGGACTTTGTAAGCCGCAGGGCGTCAACCCGTGTATATAAGGGGACGACTCGGCGGCGGCTTAGGGCAAGAAACAACAGATCGAGAGCCAGGTTAAGCGTATTCGCTCCTTGGTCATTGAAACCTAGCAATACCATCTCAACTAGAGTAGGCCTTTACCTTCACCGCAAGGGGCCGAACCAGTATAAACCTCTCGTGTCCCTTGTCCCGTTTAACCCCTTTAAGCTTCCTAGTTGTGATGGCTCCATGATTAAGTCCTTTCACTAGGACATCTGTCGTGATAATTCCACGATAGAGCCTCCTCTGGTTCTCTAGTTTTAGTTCTAGTTAATATAATTAGAGATAGTTCTAGTTCCTCTAATCCTTGTAATTGCAAGACCCATGTGGTTCTAATCTCCTCCTCTAATTCCCCGCCGACAATTAGTTCTGGACGGTGAAGCGCTACCGGATCGTGAAGACTGTACGCTTGCAATTCGTGGAGAGGACCTGCTTTCGATCTTCCGTTCGAGGGACTGATCGTGGGTGGTTCATGGGATCATTCATCTATAGTTCGAGAGACTCCAAGTACAATCTACACCTACTCGTGTACTTCCACTGCTACTCGGAGTCGGTAAAGATCATGATCTAAACCTGTTATGCATCTTCATATTGTTCCTGGGTGATCGTAGAGCGATTTTTTTCTATTTTATACTATGTTTCCCAACATCATTGAGGAAGAAATTAGGTTTCGAGATAAAACGAGGCCAGTTTTGCATCTGAAATGACTGTTACGTCGTCGATTGGCCTTTAAATTTTTTTTCCACATGGGTGTATGTATCATGTCAAAATTTGACATTTCATGAGTTTGTTTGCTATACTTAAAACATTAAATGCATTTCTAGGCATTTAATGAATATAATTTCAATTTGAACCGCAGATACATGAAATAATCGCCAAATGGGTTGAAAATCTAATTGGTGGACTTTACACTATGGTTAGGCCTTACGTATAGAAATAAGAGCAATCAGAGGCACCAGGTGGTCGAGACTCGCGTACCAACATTGTGTTTATTGACATTTTAATTTTGAAAAATTCAAACAAAAACCGAAAATCAGGATACTTGACATGGTGTCATGATATGACTGCTATGTTGTGCTAAAATTTTGAGAATATTTCAAGATACTTGACATGATGTCATGATATTACAATCCAAACCTCCCACGAAGAGAATTTTCGAGAAGGAATGAGCCAGGGTTGCATGTGAAACGATCGATGCTTTGTTGGCGGGCCTAGAATTGTTTCGCACTCAACACACACCATTTCATGTACCATGTCAAAAGTGAACATTTTTCACGCTACATTAGCTATATTTAACCCATTAAATGCATTTTTAGCAATTTAATTGATATAGTTTAAATTTGAATTGCATTTACATAAAGTAATTGCCAGAAACAGGTTGACAACCTTATTGGTTATCTATAGTGTATGTTTATATGGCGCAAGAAAAGAAAAAGAGTATCACACACTCGGTGGAAGACTCAGACACCAACATGGTAGTTATTATCATTTTAATTCTGAATAATTCAAATGAATCCAAAAAATCATGAAATTTTGCATGGTGTGGTAAAATTTTGAGAATGTTTCCAACAAGTTGTCACGTAGACTGCTTACAAACCATTCATATTCGAGGAAGAGACTAAGTTTCAACAGGGAACGGGTTTACATCCGAAGCCACCTCCCCTTCCTCGGTTGACTTTGAAACATTATTCACACTCACCACATGATTATATGTGATAAAAAATTGGCACTTTTTAGAGTTTGTTATCTACTTAAGTTGCTCTATTAAATACCTAGATTGTATTTAGTGCCCTTAAAATATAAAATTAACTGGTAATGGCGTCAAACTTTTACATGAAACTTCCAGTGGTACCTTTAATGTAGATTTTTTAAACTAGAAGCCTAAACTTAAAACATTTAAAACCCTAAAATTAAAAAAGGACAAAAACCGGTGGGGGCCCCACCATTGATACTACCCAATCATCTTGAAATTACCAATGACGGGAACACACACACACACACACACACACACACACACCCCATTGGTACTTGTGTTACTAGTGGGCAGCTAAGCATACCTGCCATGGTACTTTAGGCCAGAATAACTGCCAAATGTTTGAGATCGAAAGTGAAATCTATGTTTCTGTCGATGGTTACACGAGCCCTATGAAGGAAATATGCCCTAGAGGAAATAATGAAGTTGTTATTTTATATTTCCTTATATGATGATAAATGTTTATTATTCATGCTAGAATTGTATTAATCGGAAACTTGACACATGTGTGGATACATAGACAAAACACTGTGTCCCTAGTAAGCCTTTACTAGCCTAGCTCGTTAATCAAAGATGGTTAATTTCCTAACCATAGACATGTGTTGTCATTTGATGAACGGAATCACATCATTAGGAGAATGATGTGATGGAAAAGACCCATCTGTTAGCTTACCATAATGATCGTTAAGTTTTATAGCTATTGCTTTCTTCACGACTTATACCATATTCCTTTGGCTATGAGATTGTGCAACTCCCGGATACCGGAGGAATACCTTGTGTGCTATCAAACATCAAAACATAACTGGGTGATTATAAAGATGCTCTACAGGTATCACCAAAGGTGTTTGTTGGGTTGGCATAGATCGAGATTAGGATTTGTCACTCTGAGTATCGGAGAGGTATCCCTGGGCCCTCTCGGTAATGCACATCATAATAAGCCTTGCAAGCAATGTGACTAATGAGTGAGTTGCGGGATGATGCATTACAAAACGAGTAAAGAGACTTGCCGGTAATGAGATTGAACTAGGTATGAAGATACCGATGATCGAATCTCGGGCAAGTAACATACCGATGACAAAGGGAATAATTTATGTTCTCATTACGGTTTGACCGATAAATATATTCGTAGAATATGTAGGAACTAATATGAGCATCGAGGTTCCACTATTGGTTATTGACCAAAGATGTGTATCGGTCATGCCAACATAGTTCTCGAACCCGTAGGGTCCGCACGCTTAACATTTGATGATGATTTTGTCTTATATGAGTTATGTGATTTGGTGACCGAATGTTGTTCGGAGCGTCGGATGAGATCACAGTCATGACAAGGAGTCTCAAAATGGTCGAAAGGTAAAGATTCATATATAGGATGATAGTATTCGGACACCGGATGTGTTCTGGGGGTACCGGGTACGTATCGGGTCAGCGGAAGGGGTTCTGGGCAACCCCTGACAAGCTATATGGGCCTAATGGGCCAAGAGGGGTAAAACACCAGCCACTAAGGGGCTGGTGCGCCCCCCATATGGTCTTGCCAAATTGGAGAAGGAAAGGGGGAGAAGGAAAGGAAAAACGGAATAGGATTCCCCCTCTTCCCTTCCTACTCCGAATAGGAATAGGAAAGGGGGGAGGCCGAATTGGGAGGACCCCAAGTAGGATTCCTCCTACTTGGGGCACCACCTTTGCTGCCTATCCTCCCCTCCAACCTATATATAAGTGTGTGGGGGGGCACCGCGAGAACACACAACAAACATTGTTAGCCGTGCTCGCCGCCCCCTCCACGGTTTACGCCTCCGGTCATATTCACGTAGTGTTTAGGCGAAGCCCTGCGCGGATCACGTCACCATCACCGTCACCATGCCATCGTACTGATGAAACTCTCCCTTGACACTTTGCTAGATCAAGAGTTCGAGGGACGTCATCGAGCTGAACGTGTCTATAACTCGGAGGTGCCGTACATTCGGTGCTTGATCGGTCGGAACGAGACTACATCAACCGCATTGTCAAACACTTTAGCTTTCGGTCTATGAGGGTACGTCGACACACTCTCTGATGACCCACAAGTATAGGGGATCAATTGTATCTCTTTTCGATAAGTAAGAGTGTCGAACCCAACGAGGAGTAGTAGGAAATGACAAGTAGTTTCTGGTAAGGTATTGTCTGCAAGTGCTGAAATTGTAAGTAGCGAGTAGTTTGATAGCAAGATAATTTGTAACGAGTAAGTAATGATAATAGTAACAGAAGTGCAGCATGGTAGCCCAATCCTTGTGAGGCAAAGGACAGGCCAAAACGGTCTCTTATGACAAGCAAAGCATTCTTGAGGGTACACGGGAATTTCATCTAGTCACTTTCATCATGTTGGTTTGATTTGTGTTCACTAGTTTGATAATTTGATATGTGGGTGGACCGGTGCTTAGGTGTTGTTCTTACTTGAAAAAACCTCCTACTTATGATTAACCCTCCCTCAAGCATCCACAACTATGAGAAAAGTATTAAGAATAAATTCTAACCATAGCATTAAACTTTTGGATCCAATCGATCCCTTACAAAATAGCGCATAAACTGGGGTTTAAGCTTCTGTCACTCTCGCAGCCCACCATCTAACTGCTACTCCACAATGCATTCCCTTAGGACCAAATATGGTGAAGTGTCATGTAGTCGACATTCACATGACACCACTAAGGGAATAACAACATAGATACTATCAAAATATCAAATACATATCAAGTTCACATGATTACTTGCAACATGATTTCTCCCTTGACCTCAAGAAAAAAGTAACTACTCACAAATGATAAACATGTTCATGATTAGAGGAGTATTAAATAGCATAATGGATCTGAACATATAATCTTCCACCAAATAAACCATATAGTAATCAACTACAAGATGTAATCAACACTACTAGTCACCCACAAGTACCGATCTATAGTTCCGGTAACAAGATTGAACACAAGAAGTGAACTAGGGTTTGAGAGGAAATGGTGATGTTGAAGATGTTGATGGAGATTTACCTCCCCAAGATGGGAGAGTTGTTGGTGATGATGATGACGATGATTTCCCCCGCCGGGAGGGAAGTTCCCCTCGCGGAATCGCTCCGCCGGAGGGCAAAAGTGCTCCTGCCCAAGTTCCGCCTCGAGGCTGCGGCGCTTCATCCCGAAAGTCCTCCTCTTATTTTTTTTGTAGGTCAAAATGACTTATATACCAGAAGATGGGCACCGGAGGTGGGCCGAGGAGGCCACAACCCACCAGGGCGCGCCTGGGGGGCCTGGCGCACCTAGGTGGGTTGTGCCCACATGGTGGCCCCCTTTGGTGTTTATTGGCTCCAGTATTTCTTAAATAATCCATAAAAAATCTCCATAAAGTTTCAGCTCATTTGGAGTTGTGCAGAATAGGTGTCCTAACGTAGCCTTTCTAGGTCCAGATTTCCAGCTGCCAGAATTCTCCCTCTTGGTGTGTTCCTTGCAAATTATGAGAGAAAAGGCATTACAATTACTCCAAAAAGCATTATTATGGATGAAAACATTATAAATAACAGTAAGAAAACATGATGCAAAATGGACGTATCAACTCCCCCAAGCTTATACCTCGCTTGTCCTCAAGCGAAAACCGAAATCGAAAAACATGTCCACATGCTTTGAGAGAGAGGTGTCGATAAAAACAAAATACAGACATAGAAGCATCATGTTGATTATTATAACATCAAAAAATTAAACATAGGACTTCTATCATAGAACTTTTATCATATAATTCTCATGAATAAGTAATAGTTCCTCACACAATCAAAGTATAAGGCAAAAACTCTATTAGAAACCAACAAACTATGTTCTCAGTCAACTTTGCGACTACAATTCATCATCTTTTTAGGAAGGTTCACATGTCGGAACCTTTAGGCAAGTCCACATACTCAACCATCATATAGTCTTCTATGATTGCTAACACTCACCTCGTACCCATGAACAAAACATTTCAACCGGACACAAAGAAAGATAGGGGCTTATAGTTTCGCCTCCCAACATACTCACCTCAAGGGTGATGTCAACAATAATAACTCATGCTATCTATATCCAACTGGACATATGTGCCTAGATCATTCCTCACCACATGATGCTTGCCAAAGGAGAAAAATAAAAGGAATAGAGAGAAAAACTTTGACTCTTTGCATAAAAGTAAAAGATAGGCCCTTCACAGAGGCAAGCAGAGGTTGCCATGCGCTTATTTGTTTGTATGCTTAATCCCTTAGTGCAAGAGAACGTCATGTTGTATCGCCCCTTAAGATGACAACCTTTATTATGCAGTTTGTCGCTTTTATTCTTTGTCATCGAAGTTCGTACAACGCTCATTTTCTCTTACACGAAATGATCTCACACTTTTAGAAGCAATTTTTATTGCCTTTTTGCACCGTTGACAACTTACTTGAGGGATCTTGCTCAATCCCTAGGTAGGTGTGGTGGACACTTGAAAAAGATTTGGGTTTAAGGATTTTTGGATGCACAAGTAGTATCTCTACTTAGTACGAAATTTTTGGCTAGCAAAGATAGGGGGCAAGCACCACATGTTAAAGGATCTATAACAATATGACTTCTATGTGAATATAAACAAACATAAATCATTAAGTTGTCTTCCTTGTCCAACGTCAACAATTTTGGCATATAATATTTTGATGAGGGGTCACAATCACAAAAGATTTCTAGGATAGTATATCTATATGTGAATCTTCTCTTCCCTTATTAATTCTTTCATGAGTTGTATCATTGACTAATCATGTGTTTGTCAATCTCTAATAAAATTTTCTACTTATATTTTTCCTTATGTGGTTCCATCACCTACCATAGGATTAGTATATAATCTTATTGATCTATTTCATTTCTTCATTTATTTCCTTCCTCTTTTTCTTTTTTTATTTCTTTTATTTATTTGCAACATGAAAGTAAAGAAAGAAAAAACTCAAACTAAATCTATTATATAACTTGCACACGATTACAAGGATAGATCACTAAGCAAACTTTGAAAGAAGAAAGGATCGAACTAAAATTTATTTCATCTAAAATCAAATGATCGAACTAAAATAAGTAAAAGCAAAAGCATAGTGGGATGATACAATACCGGGGCACCTCCGCCAAGCTTGGCAGAAGCCAAGGGGAGTGCCCATACCCGATACTCAATTCTCTTTTGGTGGTGAAGAAGATGATGGTGGTGATGATAACTGTGCCTTCAACTTTTTCATATTGTAGTTGAGGAGAGAAATTCCCTCTTTTAAATCATCGACCTCCAACTCCAGCTTCAAGATCTTGTCACATAAATCTCCTTTGCTTTTCTGTTGAAAACAAGAAGGAATAGATCTGTTATTAGACCGGTTAGCTCTCTCAGGAAGACTGGACTTCTTGATTTTATGTGCATATCCCCAGGTTGAGGTAGAGGAACATCCTCCTCCTCCGAGCTTGAATCATCGATCCTCATCAAGTGAGCATCCTCCTCGTCATCCGTAGTTCGACTACAAGGAGATAGGTCCCCATAGGTCCTTGGGTTAGCAATGATATGTGAGACATAGCTCTCACCGTCGAAGTCTTGGGACGACATATTGTCAGATCTATGCAGAAAATAGCAAGAATAGAGAACAGAGGATTTCTTTGTGATACGGCGATCAACAGGTTCGGGAAGTATCTTGTAGGACAAGTATATGGAAGAAAAAATGGAGTATGGGAGGTGTCCTAGGTGGGCACAACCCACCTGGGTGCGCCAGGAAAGCCTGGCGCGCCCTGGTGTCTTGTGCCCACCAGGGGACACTTCCTGGAAGTTTCTTTATTTCCAAAATTTTAAAATATTCCAAAACTAATAAAAAAACATTATTGCAGATTTTTCGGAGTCCGTTTACTTACCGTATCACATACCTCTTTATTTTCATGATTCTAGAGTGTTCTGGAAGGACTCTTTTATGTGTTCTTCCGGTGTCATGGTTTGGATAATATTACTTTCAACATTGATAGGTGTACCTGAGATATAATGCATTATTCGTTGCCCATTGACAACCTTCGGAGTTATTTATTTTGATGTCTCCAGACCGGTAAACCTCCTCGTTGATGTATGGGCCTTCCCATTTCGAGAGGAGCCTTCCTGCAAAAAAATCTAAAACGAGAGTTGTACAAAAGAACGTATTCTCCAACTTTCAACTCACGCTTTTGAATTCATTTGTCATGCCATCTTTTAACTTTTTCTTTGAAATAACTTTGCATTTTCATATGCTTGGGTTCTCCATTCATCTAAGGAGCTTATATCAAATAATCTCTTTTCACCAACAAGTTTGAAATCATATTGGTGTTCTTTAACTACCCAATATGCTTTATGTTCTAACTCAAGAGGCAAATGACAATCTTTTCCATAAACCATTTTATAAGGAGACATACACATAGTATTTTTATATGTTGTTCTATAAGCCCATAGTGCATCGTCTAATTTCTTAGACCAATTCTTCCTGGACCTATTGACAGTCTTTTGCAAAATTAATTTTTTTCTCTATTGCTAAGTTCAACTTGACCACTAGACTGAGGATGATAGGGTGATGCAATTCTATGGTTAGCATCATACTTAGCAAACATCTTACGAAAAGCACCATGAATAAAATGTGAACCACCAACAGTCATTAAATATCTAGGGACTCCAAACCTTGGGAAAATAACTTCCTTAAGCATTTTAATAGAGGTGTTGTGATCAGCACTACTGGTTGGAATGGCTTCTACCCATTTAGTAACATAATCAACAGCAACCAAAATATGTGTATACCAATTATAGGAAGGAAAAGGTCCCATGTAATCAAATCCCAAAACATCAAATAGTTCAATGGCAAGTGAATAATTCATAGGCATTTCTTGACGCTTACCGATATTACCTATTCTTTGACATTCATCACAAGAAGAGACAAACTTACAGGCGTCCTTGAAGAGAGTAGGCTAATAAAATCCAGATTGCAATACCTTGTGAGAAGTTTTGTCTCCAGCATGATGCCCTCCATAAGCCTCGGAGTGACATTTCCGTAAGATTTGTCCCTGTTCATGCTCAGGTACACAACTTCTAATAATACTATCTACTCCTTTATAAAGATGTGGGTCATCCCAAAAGTAGTGTCTTAAATCATAGAAGAGTTGTTTTCTTTTGCTGGTATGTAAAGCTAGGTGGTAAACTTTAGCAACAATGTAATTAGCATAGTCAGCATACCAAGGAGTACCACTAGCAACATTTATTGCAGCTAACTGCTCATCAGGAAAACTATCATCAATAGGTAGTGGGTCATCAAGCACATTTTCAAGCCTAGACAAAATATCAGCTACGGGGTTCTCAGCTCCTTTTCTATCAATGATATGTAAATCAAATTCTTGTAATAAGAGAACCCAATGAATAAGTCTAGGTTTAGCATCTTTCTTTTCCATAAGATATTTAATAGCAGCATGGTATGTGTGAACAGTTACTTTGGAATCAACAATATAAGGTCTAAATTTATCACAAGGAAACACTACTGCTAAGAATTCTTTTTCAGTAGTAGCATAATTTCTTTGAGCACTGTCTAGAGTTTTACTAGCATAATGAATAACATTTAGTTTCTTATCAACTCTTTGTCCTAGAACAGCACCAACAGCATAAGCACTAGCATCACACATAATTTCAAAAGGCAAGTTCCAATCAGGTGGTTGAACAATAGGTAAAGATATTAAGGCTTTCTTGAGTGTTTCAAAGGCTTCTAAACAATCATCATCAAAAACAAAAGGAATATCCTTTTGCAAAAGATTAGTAAGAGGCCTAGAAATTTTAGAAAAGTCTTTGATAAATCTCCTATAGAAACCAGCATGACCTAGGAAACTACGAATACCTTTGATGTCCTTAGGACATGGCATTTTCTCAATTGTCAACCTTAGCTTGGTCCACTTCAATACCTCTTTCAGAAATTTTATGACCCAAGACAATGCCTTCATTAACCATAAAGTGGCACTTCTCCCAATTCAAGACAAGATTTGTTTGTTCACATCTCTGCAAAACTCGCTCAAGATTGCTTAAACAATCATCAAAAGACTTCCCATAAATAGAAAAGTCATCCATGAAAACCTCAATAATCTTTTCACAAAAGTCAGAGAATATAGCATTCATACATCTTTAAAAGGTAGTAGGTACATTACATAGACCAAAAGGCATACGTCTATAAGCATAAGTTCCAAAGGGACAAGTAAAAGTAGTCTTTTCTTGATCAGGTTGAGAAACAGCTATTTGTGAAAAGCCATGGTATCCATCTAGGAAGCAAAAGTGTGTGTGCTTAGATAATCTTTCAAGCATTTGATCAATAAAAGGAAAGGGGTGATGATCTTTTCTAGTTGATTTGTTTAATTTTCTGTAATCAATTACCATTCTATAGCCTTTAACAATTCTTTGTGGAATAAGTTCATTTTTATCATTAGGAACAACAGTAATACCTCCTTTCTTAGGGACACAATGAACAGGACTTACCCATCTACTATCAGCTATATGATAGATTATACCTACTTCTAGAAGTTTTAGGATTTCCGTTCTTGCCACTTCCTTCATTTTTTGATTCAACCGACGTTGGTGATCAACAATGGGTTTAGCATCAGGTTCCATATTAATTTTGTGCTGACATAGAGTGGGACTAATGCCCTTTATATCATCAAGAGTATATCCAATAGCAGCCTGGTGCTTCCTTAGAACTTTCAATAATCTTTCTTCTTCATGTTCTTAAAGGTTAGCACTAATAATAACAGGATATATCTTCTTTTCATCGGGATAATCATATTTCAAAGTGTCTTGCAATTGTTTTAATTCAAACACATGATCACCTTCAGGTGGAGGAGGACCTCCCAGAGTTTCAATAGGCAAATTGTGTTTAAGCAAAGGACGTTGTTCAAAGAGAACCTTATATATTTCATTTATTTCATGCATATGTAAATCATTTTCATGGTCTAGCAAATATTGTTCTAAAGGATTAGTAGGTGGAACAGCAATAGAAGCAAGACCAATTAATTCATCCTTACTAGGCAATTCTTTTTCATGATGATTTCTACTAAACTTGGAAAAATTAAACTCATGAGACTCATCACCAAAGCTAACACTAACAGTTTGTTTCTTACAATCTATCTTAGCATTAACTATATTCAAGAAAGGTCTACCAAAGATAATGGGACAAAAGTCATCTTGTGGGGAACCAAGAACAAGAAAATTAGTAGGGTATTTTATTTTCCCACACAAGACTTCAACATCTCTAACAATCCCAATTGGTGATATGGTGTCTCTATTAGCAAGTTTAATAGTAACATCTATTTCTTCTATTTCAGCAGTTGCTATGTCTTTCATGATTTCTTCATATAAAGTGTAAGGAATAGCACTCACACTAGCACCCATGTCACATAAACCATCATAATAGTGATCTCCTATTTTAACTGAAATAATAGGCATGCCAACAACAGGTCTATGTTTATTTCTTTTATCAGGTTTAGCAATTCTAGCAGGTTCTTCACAGAAGTAAATAACATGCCCATCCATATCTTCTTCTAAGAGATATTTAACCATAGCAATACTATGTTCAACTTTAATTTGTTCATCAGGTTTAGGTGTTCTAATATAGCTTTTGTTAACAACAGTTGAAACTTTAGCATGTTCCTTTATCCTAACAGGGAAAGGTGGTTTCTCAATATAAGCAGAAGGAACAACTGGATCAACATTATAAAGTATAGTTCCTTCTTTAACTGGTACTGGTTCTTTAATTTCTTCTTTAATAGGTGGGTGATATTTAAACCACTTCTCCTTAGGGAGTTCAACATGAGTAGCAAATGATTCACAAAAGGAGGCTACTATCTCAGAGTCAAGTCCATATTTAGTGCTAAACTTTTGAAAAGAATACGTATACATAAAAGATTTAACACAATCATACTTAAGTTTAATACCTAACTCTTTACCTTCGTCGAGTTCCCAATCTTCAGAGTTGCGTTTAATTCTTTCTAAAAGATCCCACCGGAATTCAATAGTCTTATTCATAAATGAACCAGCACAAGAAGTATCAAGCATGGTTTGATCATTACGAGAAAGCCGAGCATAAAAATTCTGGATAATAATTTCTCTTGAGAGCTCATGATTGGGGCATGAATATAACATTGACTTAAGCCTCCCCCAAGCTAGAGCGATACTTTCTCCTTCACGAGGCCAAAAATTATATATATAATTCTGATCACGATGAAACTAGATGCATGGGATAATTTTTTTGGTGGAACTCCAATTCCATGATCCAATATCATCACATAGCCTATGCCATGCCAATGCTTTTCCCTTCAAAGAGAAAGGGAAAACATTTCTCATAACTTCATCTCTGGGTAAACCTACAAGCTTAAACAATCCACAAATTTGTTCCACATATATCAAGTGCATATCAGGATGTTCAGTTCCATCTCCTGCATAAGGATTAGCTAGCAGTTGTTCTATCATACTTGAAGGAATTTCATATTCAATATTTTCAGTAGGTGCAGTAGGTTCAGGGGTAGCTAATTGTGGTTCCGGACAAGGCGAAGATACCCCGAACAAACACCTCAAAGGATTGTTTTCCATAGTAACAAGTGACAATAAATTTCAGCACACTATATAAATGTTTCCTTACCAAATTCCACTTACCAAAGGTGCTTCACTCCCCGGCAATGGCGCCAGAAAATAGCCTTGATGACCCACAAGTATAGGGGATCAATTGTAGCTCTTTTCGATAAGTAAGAGTGTCGAACCCAACGAGGAGCAGAAGGAAATGACAAGTGGTTTTCAGCAAAGTGATGTGTGCAAGTGCTGAAATTGTAAGTAGCGAGTAGTTTGATAGCAAGATAATTTGTAACGAGCAAGTAACGATAATAGTAACAAAAGTGCAGCAAGGTAGCCCAATCCTTTTGAGGAAAAGGACAGGCCAAAATAATCTCTTATGACAAGCAAAGCGTTCTTGAGGGTACACGAGAATTTCATCTAGTCACTTTCATCATGTTGGTTCGATTTGTGTTCACTACTTTGATAATTTGATATGTGGGTGGACCAGTGCTTAGGTGCTGTTCTTACTTGAACAAACCTTGTACTTATGATTAACCCTCCCGCAAGCATCCTCAAGTACAAGAAAAGTATTAAGAATAAATTCTAACCATAGCATTAAACTTTTGGATCCAATCAGTCCCTTACGAAATAGCGCATAAACTGGGGTTCAAGCTTCTGTCACTCTCGCAACCACCATCTAATTGCTACTCCACAATGCATTCTCTTAGTCCCAAATATGGTGAAGTGTCATGTGGTTGATGTTCACATGACACCACTAAGGGAATAACAACTTACATACTATCAAAATACCAGACACATATCAAGTTCTTGCAACATGATTTCTCCCGTGACCTCAAGAACAAAAGTAACTACTCACAAACGATAAACATGTTCATGATCAGAGGAGTATTAAATAACATAATGGATCTGAACATATAATCTTCCACCAAATAAACCATACAGTAATCAACTACAAGATGTAATCAACACTACTAGTCACCCGCAAGTACCAATCTACCAGTAACAAGATTGAACACAAGAGATGAACTAGGGTTTGAGAGGAGATGGTGTTGTTGAAGATGTTGATGGAGATTGCCCTCCCCAAGATGGGAGAGTTGTTGGTGATGATGATGATGATGATTTCCCCCTCCGGGAGGGAACTTCCCCGGTGGAATCGCTCTGCTAGAGGGCAAAAGTGCTCCTGCCCAAGTTCCGCCTCGAGGCGGCGGCGCTTCGTCCAGAAAGTCCTCCTCTTATTTTTTCTAGGTCAAAATGACTTATGTACAAGAAGATGGGCACCGGAGGTGGGCCGAGGAGGCCACAACCCACCAGGGCGCGCCTGGGGGGCCTGGCGCGCCCAGGTTGGTTGTGCCCACCTGGTGGGCACTCTCTGGTGTTTATTGGCTCCAATATTTCTTAAATAATCCATAAAAAATCTCCGTAAAGTTTCAGCTCATTTGGAGTTGTGCAGAATAGGTGGCCCGGCGTAGCTTTTCCGGGTCCAGATTTCCAGCTGCCGGAATTCTCCCTCTTGGTGTGTTCCTTGCAAATTATGAGAGAAAGGCATTAGAATTACTCCAAAAAGCATTATTATGTATAAAAACATTATAAATAACAATAAGAAAACATGATGCAAAATGGACGTATCACTCTCCCCCTCTCGTTGCTATGCATCTCCTAGATAAATCTTGCATGAGCGTAGGAAATTTTTGAAATTGCATGCTACATTTCCCAATAGTGGCATCCGAGCGAGGTCTATGCGTAGATGATATGCACGAGTAGAACACGGAGTTGTGGGCGATGATAGTCATACTGCTTACCACCAACAGCTTATTTTGATTCGGTGGTATTGTTGGATGAAGCGGCCCGGGCCAACCTTACAGGACCACGTTCATGAGACCGGTTCCACCGACACACATGCAACTTGTTTTGCATAAAGGTGGCTGGTGGGTGTCTGTTTCTCCAACTTTAGTTGAATCAAATTTGACTGCGTCCGGTGCTTGTTGAAGGTTAAAACAGCAAACTTGACGAAACATCATTGTGGTTTTGATGCGTAGGTAAGAACGGTTCTTACTAGAAGCCCGTAGCAGCCACGTAAAACTTGCAACAACAAAGTAGAGGAGGTCTAACTTGTTTTTGCAGGGCATGTTCTGATGTGATATGGTCAAGACATGATGTGATATACGTTATTGTATGAGATGATCATGTTTGGTAGAAGTTATCGTCAACTGGCAGGAGCCTTATGGTTGTCGCTTTATTGTATGAAATGCAAACTCCATGTAATTGCTTTACTTTATCACTATGCGTTAGTGATAGTTGTAGAAGCAATAGTTGGTGAGATGACCATGACACTACGATGGAGATCAAGGTGTCAAGCCGGTGATGATGGAGATCATGACCGTGCTTTGGAGATGGATATCAAAGGCACAAGATGATGATGGCCATATCATGTCACATATTTTGATTGCATGTGATGTTTATCTTTTATGCATCTTATTTTGCTTAGTACGGCGGTAGCATTATAATATGATCCCTTAACTAAAATTTCAAGGTATAAGTGTTCTCCCTGAGTATGCACCGTTGCGACAGTTCATCGTGTTGAGACACCACGTGATGATCGGGTGTGATAAGCTCTATGTTCACATACAACGGGTGCAAGATAGTTTTGCACATGCGGAATACTCGGGTTAAACTTGACGAGCCTAGCATGTGCAGACATGGCCTTGGAACACTGGAGACCGAGAGGTCGAACGTGAATCATATAGTAGATATGATCAACATAGAGATGTTCACCATTGAAAACTACTCCATCTCACGTGATGATCGGACATAGTTTAGTTGATATGGATCACGTGATCATTTAGATGACTCGAGGGATGTCTATCTAAGTGGGAGTTCTTAAGTAATATTATTAACTGAACTTAATTTATCATGAACTTAGTCGTGATAGTATTTGAATATCTATGTTATAGATCAATAGCTCGCATATAGCTCCCCTGTTTTATTTTGATATGTTCCTAGATAAAAATAGTTGAAAGATGATAGTAGCAATGATACGGACTGGATCCGTGATCTGAGGATTATCCTCATTGCTGCACAGAAGAATTATGTCCTTGATGCACCGCTGGCTGACAGGCCTATTGCAGGAACAGATGCAGACGTTATGAACGTTTGACAAGCTCGGTATGATGACTACTTGATAGTTTAGTGCACCATACTTTACGGCTTAGAACCAGGACTTCAAAAATGTTTGGAATGCCACGGAGCATATAAGATGTTCCAAGAGTTGAAATTGGTATTTCAGACTCATGCCCGTGTCGAGAGGTATGAGACCTCTAACAAGTACTTTGCCTACAAGATGGAGGAGAATGGCTCAGCCAGTGAGCATGTACTCAGAATGTCTGGGTACTACAATCGCTTGAATCAAGTGGGAGTTAATCTTCCAGATAAGATAGTGATTGACAGAGTTCTCTAGTCACTATCACCAAGTTACTAGAACTTCGTGATGAACTATGCTATGCAAGGGATGGCGAAAATGATTCCCAAGCTCTTCGCGATGCTAAAATCGACGAAGGTAGAAATCAACAAAGAGCATCAAATGTTGATGCTTATCAAGACCACTAGTTTCAAGAAAAGGGCAAGGGAAAGAAATGGAACTTCAAGAAGAATGACAAACAAGTTGGCACTCCCGTGAAGAAGCCCAAAGATGGACCTAAGCCTGAAACTAAGTGATTATACTGCAAAGGTAATGCTCACTAGAAGCGGAACTGCCCCAAATATTTTGCGGATAAGAAGGATGGCAAAGTGAACAAAGGTATATTTGATATACAGATTATTGATGTGTACCTTACTAGTGTTCGTAGTAGCCCATGGGTATTTGATACCGGTTCAGTTGCTAAGATTAGTAACTCGAAACAGGAGTTGCAGAATAAACAAAGACTAGTCAAGGACGAGGTGACGATGTGTGTTGGAAGTAATTCCAAGGTTGATACGATCACCATCGCACACTCCCTCTACCTTCGAGATTAGTGTTGAACCTAAATAAAAGTTATTTGGTGTTTGCGTTGAGCATTAATATGATTAGATCATGTTTATTGCAATACAGTTATTCATTTAAGTTAGAGAATAATTGTTGTTCTGTTTATATGAATAAAACCTTCTATGGTCATACACCCAATGTAAATGAAGAATATCGATCGTAGTGATACACATATTCATAATATTGATGCCAAAAGATGCAAAGTTGATAATGATAGTGCAACATATTTGTGGCACTGCCGTTTAGGTCATATTGGTGTAAAGCACATGAACAAACTCCATGCCGATGGGCTTTTGGAATCACTTGATTATGAATCATTTGATGCTTGCAAACCATGCCTCATGGGAAAGATGACTAAAACTCCATTCTTCGGAACAATGGAGCGAGCCACTAACTTATTGGAAATAATACATACCAATGTATGCGGTCCGATGAGAGTTGAGGCTCGCGGCGGGTATCGTTATTTTCTGACCTTCACAGATGATTTGAGCAGATATGGGTATATCTATTTAATGAAACACAAGTCTGAAACATTTGAAATGTTCAAAGAATTTCAAAGTGAACTGGAGAATCTTGTAACAAGAAAATAAAGGTTCTACGATCTGATCAGGGAGGCGAATATTTGAGTTACGAGTTTGCCCTTCATTTAAAACAATGTGGAATAGTTTCAGCTCACGCCACCAGGAACACCACAACGCAATGGTGTGTTCGAACGTCGTAACCGTACTTTATTAGATATGGTGCGATCTATGATGTCTCTTACCGATTTACCACTATCATTTTGGGGTTATGCATTAGAGATAGCTACATTCACAATAAATAGGGCACCATCTAAATACGTTGAGACAACACCATTGATATGTCTCCAAAGTATCTATAATTTTTGCTTGTTCCATGCTATTATATTATCAACCTTGGATGTTTGATATCAATTTATATGCTATTTTATATGATTTTTGGGACTAACCTATTAACCTAGAGCCCAGTGCCAGTTTCTGTTTTACCTTGTTTTAGAGTATCACAGAAAAGGAAAATCAAACGGAGTCCAATTGACCTGAAACTTCACGGAACTTATTTTTGGAAGGAAAGCAACCGGGAGACTTGGAGTCCACATAAGGGAAGCAACGAGGAAGCCACGAGGCAGGGGGCGCGCCCACCCCCCTGGGCGCGCCCTCCACCCTCGTGGGCCCCTCGTGGCTCCCCTGACGTACTTCTTCCGCCTATATATATCCATATACCCTAAAAACATCCGGGAGCATAATAGATCAGGAGTTCCGCCGCCAGAAGCCTCCGTAGCCACCGAAAGCCAATCTAGACCCGTTCCGGCACCCTGTCGGAGGGGGCAATCCCTCTCCGGTGGCCATCTTCATCATCCCGGTTATCTCCATGACGAGGAGGGAGTAGTTCTCCCTCGGGGCTGAGGGTATGTACCAGTAGCTATGTGTTTGATCTCTCTCTCTCTCTCTCTCTCTCTCTCTCTCTTGTGTTCTTGATTTGGCACGATCATGATGTATCGCGAGCTTTGCTATTATAGTTGGATCTTATGTTTCTCCTCCCCCTCTACTCTCTTGTAATGGATTGAGTTTCCCCTTTGAAGTTATCTTATCGGATTGAGTCTTTAAAGATTTGAGAACACTTGATGTATGTCTTGACGTGCGTATCTGTGGTGACAATGGGATACCACGTGATTCACTTGATGTATGTTTTGGTGATCAACTTGCGGGTTCCGCCCATGAACCTATGCATAGGGGTTGGCACACGTTTTCGTCGTGATTCTTCGGTAGAAACTTTGGGGCACTCTTTGAGGTCCTATGTGTTGGTTGAATAGATGAATCTGAGATTGTGTGATGCATATCATATAATCATACCCATGGATACTTGAGGTGACATTGGAGTATCTAGGTGACATTAGGGTTTTGGTTGATTTGTGTCTTAAGGTATTATTCTAGTACGAACTCTAGGGTTGTTTGTGACACTTATAGGAATAGCCCAATGGATTGATTGGAAAGAATAACTTTGAGGTGGTTTCGTACGCTACCATAATCTCTTCGTTCGTTCTCTGCTATTAGTGACTTTGGAGTGACTCTTTGTTGCATGTTGAGGGATAGTTATGTGATCCAATTATGTTAGTATTGTTGAGGGAACTTGCACTAGTGAAAGTATGAACCCTAGGCCTTGTTTAAACACATTGCAATACCGTTTACGCTCACTTTTATCATTACTTACATTGCTGTTTTTATATTTTCAGATTACAAAAACCTTTGTCTACCATCCATATACCACTTGTATCACCATCTCTTCGTCGGATTAGTGCACCTATACAATTTACCATTGTATTGGGTGTGTTGGGGACACAAGAGACTCTTTGTTATTTGGTTGCAGGGTTGCTTGAGAGAGACCATCTTCATCCTACGCCTCCTACGAATTGATAAACCTTAGGTCATCCACTTGAGGGAAATTTGCTACTGTCCTACAAACCTCTGCACTTGGAGGCCCAACAACGTCTACAAGAAGAAGGTTGTGTAGTAGACATCCACCATATGAACTGTGGTTTGACAAGAAACATAAGCTGTCGTTTCTTAAAAGATTTGGGGTTTATATGCTTATGTGAAAAAGCTTCAGCCTGATAAGCTCGAACCCAAATCGGAGAAGTGTGTCTTCATAGGATACCCAAAAGAAACTGTTGGGTACACCTTCTATCACATATTCGAAGGCAAGATCTTTGTTGCTAAGAATGGATCCTTTCTAGAGAAGGAGTTTATCTCGAAAGAAGTGAGTGGGAGGAAAGTAGAACTTGATGAGGTAATTGTACCATCTCTCGAATTGGAAAGTAGCTCATCACAGAAAACCGTTCCCGTGATGCCTACACCAACTAGAGAGGAAGCTAATGATAATGATCATGAAACTTCGGATCAAGTTACTACTGAACCTCGTAGGTCAACCAGAGCATGTTCCGCACCGAAGTGGTATGGTAATCATGTTCTGGAAGTCATGTTACTAGACCATGACAAACCTATGAACTATGAGGAAGCGATGATGAGCCCAGATTCCGCAAAATGGCTTGAGGCCATGAAATCTGAGATAGGATCCATATATAAGAACAAAGTGTGGACTTTGGTGGTCTTGCCCGATGATCGGCAGGCCATTGAGAATAAATGGATCTTCAAGAGGAAGATGGACGATGATGGTAGTGTTACTATCTACAAAGTTTGAATTGTCACAAAAGGTTTTCGAAAAATTCAAGGTGTTGACTACGATGAGATTTTCGCACTCGTATCGATGCTTAAGTCTGTCCGAATCATGTTAGCAATTGCCGCATTTTATGAAATCTAGCAAATGGATGTCAAAACTGCATTCCTTAAATGGATTTATTAAAGAAGAGTTGTATATGATACAACTAGAAGGTTTTGTCAATCCTAAAGGTGCTGACAAAGTGTGCAAGCTCCAGCGATCCATCTATGGACTGGTGCAAGCATCTCGGAGTTGGAATATATGCTTTGATGAGGTGATCAAAGCATATGGTTTTATACAGACTTTGGAAGAAGCCTGTATTTACAAGAAAGTGGGTGGGAGCACTATAGCCTTTCTGATAAGTATATGTGAATGAAATATTATTGATCGGAAATGGTGTAGAATTTTCTGGAAAGCATAAAGGAGTGTATGAAAGGAGTTTTTCAAAAGAAGGTCCTCAGTGAAGCTGCTTACATATTAGGCATCAATGTCTATAGAGATAGATCAAGACGCTTGCTAAGACTTTCGATGAGTACATACCTTGATAATATTTTGAAGGAGTTCAAAATGGATCTGTCAAAGCAGGAGTTCTTGCCTGAGTTGTAAGGTATGAAGTTGAGTAAGACTCAAAACCCGACCACGGCAGAAAATAGAGAGAGAATGAAAATCATTCCCTATGCCTTAGCCATAAGTACTATAAAGTATGCCATATTGTATACCAGACCTATTGTGTACCTTGCCATGATTTTGGCAAGGGGGTACAATAGTGATCCAAGAGTAGATCACTGGATGGTGGTCAAAATTATCCTTAGGTACCTAAAGAGGACTAAGGAAATATTTCTCGGTTATGGAGGTGATAAAGAGTGTTCATCGTAAAGAGTTATGTCGATGCAAGCTTTGACACCGACCTAGATGACTCTGAGTCTCGATCTGGATACATATTGAAAGTGGGAGCAATTGCTAGAGTAGCTCCATGCAGAGCATTGTAGACATAGAAATTAGTAAAATACATACGGATCTAAATGTGTTAGACCCGTTGACTAAACTTCTCTCACAAGAAAAACATGATCACACCTTAGTACTCTTTGGGTGTTAATCACATAGCATGTGAACTATATTATTGAATCTAGTAAACCCTTTGGGTTTTGGTCACAAGGCGATGCGAAATGTGGGTGTTAATCACATAAAGATGTGAACTATTGGTGTTAAATCACATGGCGATGTGAACTAGATTATTGACTCTAGTGCAAGTGGGAGACTGGAGGAAATATGCCCTAGAGGCAATAATAAAGTTATTATTTTATATTTCCTTATATCATGATAAATGTTTATTATTCATGCTAGAATTGTATTAACCGGAAACTTCATACATGTGTGGATACATAGACAAAACACTCTGTCCCTAGTAAGCCTCTACTAGACTAGCTCGTTAATCAAAGATGGTTAAGTTTCCTAACCATAGACATGTGTTGTCATTTGATGAACGGAATCACATCATTAGGAGAATGATGTGATGGACAAGACCCATATGTTAGCTTAGCATAATGATCATTAAGTTTATAGCTATTATTGCTTTCTTCACGACTTATACATATTCCTTTGACTGTGAGATTGTGCAACTCCCGGATACCGGAGGAATACCTTGTGTGCTATCAAACGTCACAACGTAACTAGGTGATTATAAAGATTCTCTACAGGTATCTCCGAAGGTGTTTGTTGGGTTGGCATAGATTGAGATTAGGATTTGTCACTCTGAGTATCGGAAAGGTAACTCTGGGCCCTCTCGGTAATGCACATCATAATAAGCATTGCAAGCAATGTGACCAATGAGTTAGTTGAGGGATGATGCATTACGGAACGACTAAAGAGACTTGCCGGTAATGAGATTGAACTAGGTATGAAGATACCGACGATTGAATCTCGGGCAAGTAACATACCTGTGACAAAGGGAATAACGTATGTTGTCATTATGGTTTGACCGATAAAGATCTCCGTAGAATATGTAGGAACTAATATGAGCATCCAAGTTCCGCAATTGGTTATTGACTGGAGATGTGTCTCGGTCATGTCTACATAGTTCTCAAACCCGTAGGGTCCGCACGCTTATTGTTCGATGATGATTTTGTCTTATATGAGTTATGTGATTTGGTGGCCGAATGTTGTTTGGAGTCCCGGATGAGATCACGGACATGACAAGGAGTCTCGAAATGGTCGATAGGTAAAGATTCATATATAGGACGATAGTATTCGGACACCGGAAGTGTTTTGGGGGTACCGGGTACGTATCCGGTCATCGGAAGGGGTTCCGAGCAACCCCCAGCAAGCTATATGGGCCTAATGGGCCAAGAGGGGAAACGCACCAGCCACTAAGGGGCTGGTGCGCCCCCCCCCCCCCCATATGGGCTGGCCAAATTGGAGAGGGAAAGGGGAAGAAGGAAAGGGGAAAAAAGGAATAGGATTCCCCCTTCCCCCTCTTCCCTTCCTACTCCGAATAGGAATAGGAAAGGGGGAGGCCGAATTGGGAGGACCCCAAGTTTGATTCCTCCTACTTGGGGTGCCCCCTTGGCTGCATCTCCTTCCCTCCAACCTGTATATAAGTGTGGGGGGGCACCGCGAGAACACACAACAAATATTGTTAGTCGTGTGCAGCGCCCCCCTCCACAGTTTACGCCTCCGGTCATATTCACGTAGTGCTTAGGCGAAGCCCTGCGCCGATCACTTCACTATCACCGTCACCACGCCGTCGTGCTGATGAAACTCTCTCTTGACACTTTGCTGGATCAAGAGTTCGAGGGACGTCATCGAGCTGAACATGTCCATAACTCGGAGGTGTCGTACATTCGGTGCATGATCGGTCGGAATGAGAAGAAGTTCGACTACATCAACCACATTTTCAAACGCTTTTGCTTTCGATCTATGAGGGTATGTGGACACACTCTCCCCCTCTCATTTCTATGCATCTCCTAGATAAATCTTGCGTGAGAGTAGGAAATTTTTGAAATTGCATGCTACGTTTCCCAACACCCTTTATACGATTTGGAGAGACACGCTTGTCCATGTAGAATCATCTTCACGATTGTCCTGGAAGCTCTATCATCTCAAAATATTCTCCTTCAAAAGTTCTTCATAATTTTTTATGATGAGATCCTGAAACATATACTCACAAAGAAAGATAGCACAATGTGATGTCATTCAAATAAGGATATCCCAAGAAGAGACTCCCCCATGACACTTGCAAGTCCCTAAGTCGTCGCATACCAATTCCATGAACATATTTTTGAAATGTTGGATTTGGTAGAGACTTGGTAAATAAATCAGCAAGGTTGTCGTGATTTGACTTGCAGAATGCTTATTTCCCTGCTTTTCTGAAGATTATGGGGGGAAACCATTTTAGGATAAATATGATTGGTGATATTACTCTTGATGTATCCTGTTTGCATCTGTGCAACACAGGCCGCATTATCTTCATAGATAATGGTAGGTGATTCTATCAAACCAATTCCACATGACTGTTGTATGTGGTTTATCATTCTGCGAAGCCATACACATTTGCATGTTGCTTCAAATAATGAAATTATTTCAGAATGATTGGTAGAAGTTGCCACCAGAGTCTGTTTCGAAGCTTCCATGATATAGCAGTGCCACCATGTAGGAACACAAAGCCGGTCTATGATTTGGCATTATGGGGATCAGACAAATAGCCGGCATCTGCATATCCAACCATATCAGATTTCTGATTTTTCTGGAACAGGAAAAATAGGCCAATATCCTTTGTGCCTTGGAGATATACAAAAGATATTCTTTACTCCAGACCAATGACATTTGGTGGGAGCTGCGCTATGTCTAGCAAGTAGATTCACTGCAGATGCAAAATCAGGTCTTGTGCAATTTTCAAGATACATAAGCGCTCCAACGACACTGGGGTATGGAACTTCAGGTCCCAACTCCTCTTCTCCATCACCCCTTGGTCTGAATAGATCTTTCTCCACATCTAGAGATTGAACCACCATGGGAGTTTTAGATGGATAGGATTTTTCCATATTGAATTTCTCCAATATTTTCTGGATATAGGCATATTGTTGTACCATGATTCCCGAGGGAAGGTGCTCAAGTTGAATGCCTTAGCAAAATTTGGTTTTACCCAAATCCTTCATCTCAAATTCCATCTTTAGGTGATTGCGTGCTTCATCAATGTCTGGTGTGCTGCCGATGATGTTGAGATCATCAACATACACAGAAATGATGCAAAATCCTGTAGAGGACTTGATGAAGACACATGGCCAATCAGCACTATTGGAGTAACCTTTCTGAAGAAGGAACTCACTCATTCGATTGTACCACATCCGTCCTGACTGCCTTAAGCCATATAATGACTTATTCAGCTTTACACAATACATGTTGCGTTTTGCATTTTTATTCGGGATAGAGATTCCATCAGGAACCGTCTTATATATGTCCGAATCTAGTGACCCATAATGATATGTGGTCACGACGTCCATCAACTGCATAGATAGACGATTTTGCACTGCCAAAGATATAAGATATCGGAAAGTGGTTGCACTCATTACTGGAGAATATGTTTCAATGAAATCAATGCCGGGTTTCTGCGTGAAACCTTGTGCTACGAGCCTTGCTTTATATCTCACCACCTTATTGTTCTCATTCCGTTTCCAGAGAAAAACCCATTTGAAGCCCACAGGGAAAACACTGGGAGGTGTCGGTATTGCTTCAGTGAATACCTTTCTTTTGTTAAGTGAGGAAATTTCTGCTTGGATTGCATCCTTCCATTTAGGCCAGTCGGAACGCTTTTGGCACTCTACGATAGACCTTGGATCATGATCAGTGTGAAGGGTATCTGCAATATTTTCAACAAAATATATGTCGACATTCGTAGTCTTACGGTCAAATGATTCTCCAGAATCAACATAGTTGATGGAAAATTCCTGCACCCCTAGTGACTCTTCGTGATTTCCCAATATGATCGATTCTGGGTGTTCCGATGTCCCAATCAGTTTGTGCACACTGGAACTGAGTTCTGGAGGTTGCCCTTCCACTGGGTGTATACTACCCATCAGGTGTTTGTCAACGTTGAGTTGACCTTCATTTACTGACTCCGAGGTTTTTCTCCTCGATTTCCTTTGCTACTTGCGAGAAGCATGCTCCAGGTCAGAGGTCGTACTACTCCCCTCTTTTTAGGAATAGGGATTTGAGTGGTTTTTACTGGTACCTCCACTCTTTCTGGTGCGTTTCT
Source organism: Triticum dicoccoides (assembly GCF_002162155.2). Taxonomy (NCBI): domain Eukaryota; kingdom Viridiplantae; phylum Streptophyta; class Magnoliopsida; order Poales; family Poaceae; genus Triticum; species Triticum dicoccoides. The sequence continues at coordinate 491,090,004 of NC_041380.1, forward strand.
GGCCGGATTTATGGATTTTGTAACACCTTTTAGATCAGTAAATGAATCTGGCAGATTATTTGCAAGATGTTGCAAATTAATGAGCTTCTGAACTTGAAGTTTGGTCTCTTGGGTACGTGGATCAGAGGATGAAATGGCATGAGCATTCCAATCAATTTTCGGGCATTCTTTCTGGTACTTGAAATCTCCCCCTAATGCCGGAAAATGTTCCTCATTAAATATGCAATCAGTGTGACGGGCTGTGAACAGATCCTTGGTTAGGGGTTCCAGGTACTTGATAATCGACGGTGATTTGTACCCCACATAGATCCCCAACTTCCTGTGTGGGCCCATAGATGTCCGTTCTGGTGGTGAGATTGGGATGTATGCAGCACATCCGAACTTAGGCAGATGGGAAATGCTTGGAGGATTTCCACGTACCAATTCCAGAGGGGAGGAATAGTGATATGCAGTTGGCCTCAATTATATCAAGTCAACAGCGTGTAAAACAACGTGACCCCAAAAAGAGGTTGGCAAGTTGCAATTCGTCAACAAAGGTCTTGCAATGAGTTTGATCCTCTTGATCAATGCTTTAGCCAAACCATTTTGTGTATGGACATATGGAACAGAGTGTTGAACTTCAATCCCCAAAGCCATGCGATAATCATTGAAAGCACGTGAGGAGAATTCTGCAGCATTGTCCATTCAAATTGACTTAATTCAACTTTCAGGATAATGGGCTTGCAACTTAATGACTTGCCTCATTATCTTGGCAAATGCATGGTTCCATGTGGATAGAAGACACACATGTGACCATCGTGTAGATGCGTCAATGAGAACCATGAAATACCTAAAAGGTCCAGATAATGGCTGAATGGGACCACAATTGTCTCCTTAAATATGTTCAAGGAACTAAAGTGGTTCGGCTTGTATTTTGAGGTGCGAGGGCCTCAAATTAGCTTTCCCATGGCACAAGATATGCACACAAAATCAGAAGGTTGAGGAAATTTTGACTCAAGCAAATTATGACTAATGGAATTGCTAGTAATTTTTCTCATCATCCCAATTCTGGGATGGCCTAGGCGATCATGCCAGGTTTGGAATGCGTCAACATTCTGAAAAATTACTTTGTATGCAACATGTTGCACGGGTTTGATGTACGTATAGTACAAACCAGACAATAGAGAAGGAATTTTCTCATGTACCTTTTTGCCATATATGTGATCTTTAGTAAAGAGTAGCTACTCCTCTTTGTTGTCTTCATGGGTTTCAATGTGAAAACCATTCTTACGGATATCTCGATAACTGATCAGGGTACATGATGAGTCGGGATACAATAAAGCATCCTCAAATCGTCACTTGTGTACCGCTTGGGAGGGTGAATATGGCACGTCCAGTACCAACAATCACTGTATCGCGTCCAACGATAGTTAGAATATCTCCATTCATCTTTTCCAGAGTTTGGAAATATTTCATCTCCCTCAGTATGGAGTTTGTGGTACCACTGCCCACAAGGCATAATTCCTCTTGCATCGGATTGTCCTCGTAGAAAACCATATAAAACAAAGAATTTTCAATAGGAAAACCTCATAGTAATATATAGGATGCAATCTTTATTATATCAAATGTGCTGATACAATACAATATAAAGAAAAAACAAACTTATGTTCTTATTACAATCATCACAAATGGACATAATTAAGTAGATCACTAAGGAGATTGAGGGACTAGTCAAAGTCACCAAACACATTGTTTGCGGTGTACTCAATCAACATGTTCTCCGTTTCAGCAGGATCCTCGGGTGGATAAGGAACCATGGTGTTGCTCGGTCCAGGAGGAACATCGTGTGAACCACCAGTTTCTTTTGCGCTATTCGGATGAAGGTTGAAGTTGGCTTCAAACCTTTTTCCCTTGAGGTGCTTTGTGTCCCTGAGATTGCTAGTACAGCATAACCAGATGCTTGGGCATCGTGCACTTTTCAGTAGAATGTGTGTAGCATCCACACTTGTTGCAAAGCTTAGATTTATCAAACCTGGGCTTTGAAGTGTTGTTTCCCTTGCCTGTGTTTCTGGATCTCCTGTTCCCATTGCGCTTTCGCTTATGCTCAAAATTGGATTGTTTTACCCAAGAGGTATCACTAAACTTTTGTCTGTTTGCAACATTCAGATGGACTTCAGGTAAAGGTTGTGCCCCAACTGGGTGTTCAGAGCCATTCTTAGCAAGTAGCTAATCATGCTTTTCAGCCTGAAGTAACATGTGAATAAGCTCGAGATAGACAGTGTAGTTACAAGCATGGTATTGCTGTTGGAGGATCCTATCTGAAGGGAGCATAGTAGATAAAATTTTCTCTATCTTCTCCCCCTCAGTAGGTTCCTTCTCAGAAAAGCGCAGTTTGGAACATATCTTATGAACATCATGATTGTACTCACCGAACGACTTGAAATCCTGAAGAAGAAGATGAGTCCAATCATGGAGCGCTTCTGGCAAGGCAACTTCCTTATGCTGTCCATACCTCATTTTGAGGGCTAGAAAAGGAGTACTATGAGATTCCTCCTGTAAATACTCAGACTTGAGATCTGGATGAATATGGTGTCTTATGATGAATAAAGCAGCATAGTTCTGTTGTTCTATCAGTGGCGTGGCCCCAGCCGGGAGAGGAGTCTTCGGGGGTTGTATTGCACGCACTATCCCACGGGGCGCAAGACTGATCTTGATGTCCATAGCCCATGTAGGGTAGTTGTGGCCATTGAGGACAAGCTCCTCAAACTCTTTGGCAGTCATCTTTGCCTACATGGGAAATCAGAGATAATTAATTTACATGTGGTAAATTAAAAACCATCATGGTCCTGTAATAAGAATGCAAAAATTTGATGCTCAAGTGAAAAACTTGAAAAAAATATCAACCTCAATTGTGTGAACATAACACATTGAAGATCACTTAGATCTCACAATAATAGGCTACATCGCCATTACCTTGTGTATCCTACAATTCAGATATAAGGAATACACATTGGAGGTAATCGCCTGTCGAGAATGACATAGCGTAGACCTCACAGTAAGAGGGGATAATCTACAAATGAGCAGTAGGTCCCAACTCATTACCTTGTGATTCCAAATATAATGAGGGAGAAATTCAAAAATTTGCAAGTTTGGTGTGCGAGAGAAGATGATCTCGATCGCTAAAACATGTTCAAGAGAACTTGATATGTGGTAAACACATCGAACATGTCATTCTTCCCAGATGAAATCCGGTACTTTATTTATATTGTCAATCCATTACATAATATAAACACACTAATAATTACACAAGTCCTAGTCAGATGTAATCTAGAACTGGACTAGAATGTAAGTAGCAGTCAAACTAGGTACTAAACAGTACTAAATAGAGTCTAAAACTGCACAAATACAATAATTAATAATATTGTTAATAAAACAGAGAGAAAAAGAAAAAGAAAATATGAATCTAGCCCAGAAGGAGGCGGCTGGAGGACACAGCAGGCGCCTGGGCCTGGGCCTCCATGGCCTTTGGCCAGCCCACCCGCAGCCCCACTGCATAAGAAGGAGGAAGCGGCGGTTACAGATAAGGGTCTGAGAGCTGAAGCCCGCACTACCCGCTCGATCCCCTTCCCTGCACGGCGCCGGCGACTGGAGTGGCCGCCAAAGCCCCTCGCGGCGCCGGAGGTCACCACCGCAGCACCGACGAGCCTTCCTCGTCCAAAGAAGACGCGATGATGATGGGGTCCGGGCGAGCACCCTCTGGTGCGGCGCTGGCGAGGTCGAGGCTCGCCGGAGCCCACGAACCAAGGCGACGGTGACGCGCCCGAAGAGACGCCCGAAGCATCGTGTCGTGCGGTTGCTCGAGCCCGCTGCCGTCTCCTACTGAAGCGGGCGTTGGCGTTGACACCCTCCATGCCGGCTCCAAGACGGACGACGTCGAAGGCGCCGGTTGGCGCAGAGACGAAGGCAAGCGCCTCCTCCTCATTCACCACGGAGCGCAACGGCACCAGGGCATAGCCATGCGGGCGGCAGGCCGGCAGCTTGGGCCAGCGGCCACAGCATCCGGCGTCGGCGTCAACGGCGGGAGCCACCCTGCCGATGGAGGAGGGGGTGGAGGCGGAGACCCAGGGGGTGCGGCGCCGTGGACCATAGGGGCGCTCGGACCGGCCCCAAGCCATGGGTTAAGCCCCCTGTTCACTGACGACGCACGCGCGGCAGCGCCGAGGCCGTGCCCGTGGGCTTGGCGGGCACCAGGAGCGGCGCGTCCGTCGACGCCGTGGCCACGCCCAGCGACACGGTGACCACCACGGGTGCCACGTCCAGTGGCGCGGTGACCACAACGGCCAATGGCGCAACGGCCGAAACGAAGGACGGACTGCATCCTGCGACGGAAGCGTCGGAGGTCACCAATGCCATGGTAGCGACGACGGTAGCGACGATCGTCCTCACGGATCAGGCGGAGAAAGAAGGAAACAAGGCCAGGCATCTCACCGGCGGCGAGTGCTCCCTCTCTTCTCCTTTCTCTGTTGCCTTTTTCGCTTCCGTTGGCTGTTCTACGTGCGTGATAACGTGTTTGAGATCGAAAGTGAAATTTCTGTTTTTGTCGATGGTTACACAAGCCCTTTATATGATCTGAAGAGACACGACGATCCTTCGATGGGGCGTCGGATCCAGGAGATCGAAGGAAGGCGTCGGTTGCGGGACAAACCGCAACGACGGTTTGGGCAAGGGGAGATTTTCCCTAATTACATAATTAATTTTAACACCAAAAACACCAAGGCACGTATCAGTGACCGGCGTGGGTTTGAAGAGAGCCTCGTCAGCGCTAGATTACGGAATGGTGCTCAGGTCGTTGCCCGTGCGGGCCGGCCCGATAAATCGCTCGCTCGTTCCCTTGCCTAAAAAAATGCTCGCTTGCTCGCTGCCCATTCACCTACGTATGTGTGGGTTAAAAAACATTTTGTTGTGTGGTGGTCTGTTGTCTTAGAAAAAGGCACATTTTTTGATTAATTTGAAAAAACTTGGTGAAACCATAAAATGTTCATGGGTTTTACAAAATGTTCATGAATTTGGTAAACTGTACCAAGGATTTAAAATAAGTTCCATGAATTTGAAAAAAAATTATGGACTCGAAATAAAGTCCATGGTTTTGAGAAATGTTTGTAAATTTGAAAAGGTTAATGGATTTACATAAAAGTTCTGAAATTTGAAAAAACTTCATAGATTGTGGAAACGTTCATGAATTTTTAAACAGTTCATGAATTTTGTGAATTCAAAAAATGTTCATAGATTTTTTTTAAAGTTGTGGATTCGAAAAAAATGCATATTTGAAAAAAAGTTCATGGATTTGAATTTTGGTAGATGTGATTTTTTTGCGGATTTTCAAAATGTTTGCAATTTTTTAGAAAAGTTAGCAAATTTTAAAAATGTTCGCGAAAATGAAAACAGCTCACTATTTTAAAATGAGAAAAGAAAAAAAGAGAACTAAAAAATGAACAAGAAAAAGGGAAAAAAGAAAAAAAAAGGAAACCCAAAAAGAAAGGAAAAAGAACACAGAAATGAAACCCGAACAAAAAAACAAGTGAAAAAAACCCTGCAAAAATGGCCCAAAAAACAGGTGGGAAGAGAGATATTGGGCCCTAGCCCACTTAGAGTTAATGCAACATGGTTTTTTTTTCGCGCGGTGTATCATTTTGCATTCTAGCGTACGTTTGTGTCCAAAGCTAATCTGGATCGATGTTAGTAGTGGCCGTGCAAATTGACGCCCGTCAAGTGAGTGGCCATATTACCAGTGAGTCAGTGACAATTGTAATCATATAGGAGTAGTATCGAAGCTGGTGTCCAAGGAGGCACCAGTATATACTAAAGTTTTTTCCCCTCTCGCTAGGGTTCTCTCCTCTCGGTGCCAGCCGCCGTTGAGAATACT